>NC_046318.1:25636942-25849442 GCF_009819535.1 Lacerta agilis
AGGCAACATCTCGCGGCACACTAGTGTGCCGCGGAACAGTGGTTGAAAAACACTGCTCTATGGGGCTTTTGGGTGACTGAGCAGAAAATTAAATGAAAAAATAACAATGCACTGCTAAATCACAAAACCTGTTTAGTTAGAACTACAAACCCTCTCAGCTCAGCAAAGCTTTCTTCCTAGTGAGCAGGGTTAGGATTGCATCTTGAATCTGTGCTGAATCAAGAGCCAGCCGCACTTTGCTCAACGGAAATTACTTCCAAGTTGGTGTGTTCAGGATTGCAGCTTTGGAGTCTCATTGACTTCAGCTACAGGTGCCTTTCCTTAGCATCACAACCTAAACAGGCAATGAGAATTCATGGTGTGGGGTGGGGGAATTACATGGTCAGTTCAGAACTGTTGAAATGACCTCTTTCCTCACACATATCACTATAATCGGTACAAATACATACAGGCAGAGTGGGTAGGAGTCATTCTCCAACCAGTCTTTTCCCTGTTTCGTATACTTCATTCTAGGGACCTGTGTGTGTGTGTTTGTGCAATGGAAATTAATAAAGCAAGTAATTCAGATGCATTCCATGACAACTGATTACTGGAAGAAACAAGATCTTCCTTCCCCACACTCTTTTAAATCCGTTAATTACATGTTTGTTCAGTTGCATTTATTGTATTTTAATATTCTGTTGGAAGCTGCCCAGAGTGGCTGGGGAAACCAAGCCAGATGGGCAGGGTATAAATAATAAATAAATTGCTGCTGCTGCTGCTGCTGCTGTTGTCATTTATATTTATACAGTTGCATTTATATAGTTATATAGTTCCCTGACCTTTTCCTGACACAGTTCTGATCTTTGTGAAGAGTTCATATGTAATAATAATATTAACAACAGCTTCATACAATACCCCCCCTTTAAAGTAATACACTGATCAAATCGGTTCCATACATTTAAAGCACAAGGCTATCTCCAAAGAATCCAGGGACCTGTAGTTTACCCCCTCACAGAGCTACCACCCCTTAACAAACTACATTTCCCAGGATTCCTTGGGGAAAACATTGTGTTATCAATGCGTGGTCTGGATGTGACCAGGGTTAATTTCATGCCACCACTTAAGTAGCTGTTGGAAAGCCACGTCAGATTATTGTGTGCACTGTTGTCACAGAGTGTGCCGGTGAGTAAAATCACACCATTCAATGCTGGACTTAAGTCTTTATTAAGAAAAACATGATCTCCACAGACTTGGCTGAAGGTCAGGTATAATGAGCACAGCAGCTCATTCCCTGTGGGTCTTACTCCATGGAATCAGTTGCTGAGATTAAGGTCCCTGCCTCCCCACAGCTGTCTATGTTACCTCCTCTCCAGGGTGTTTTCCAAACAACCGGAGACTGTGCCTGTGTGCAGCCAATCTCTTCGTCCTTTTCATGCCTCTCCTGATTCTGGGAGATGGACAGGAAGAGCTTGTCACAGCAGGAGTCGGGAAGGGGAGACACCTGTGACTCTCCACCAGCCTGACTCATCTCTGTCTCTTGACCTTCCTCATCCCAGTCGCCAGCTTCAGCTTCTGATTCCTGACTTCTTTCTGCCACAGACTCTTCCAGCTCACCAAGCCCTTCCACTTCCGACACCTACTCTTTCCAGTCTTCTCCCTCTGACCACTCATTGTTGTCCCACCCCACTCCCCAGACTCTAAGCCTTCTTCCCTTGCTTGGTTTCCCAACCTGGTTCCTCCCACCATTCCTTTGCATCCAACCAGCCCGTGACAATTGTCCACACATAGTACACACAACACACATTTTCCCACTTGTGTGATTAGGGCGTGCCACGGAGTGGTTTACAGTAGGGCTGCTACTAATTCTACCTCAGTAGCTGTGCTTAACAACATCTTGATCTACAGAAATAAGCAAAGGAGGCATTTCATCTCTCATGACAATGTGGTAGTGAAAACATTGGGTTGGGGAGATCCCCACTGAGCCACAAACTGGACTAACTCAAGACATTTTGCTGACTGAGGTGGAGCAAGACCGGGTACCCCGCCCCTCCTCATGCTATGGTCCACAGTACTTTTTTGTGTTTTTTGTTTTGTACGGGGAATGGTCCACAGTACTGAAGGCTAGTCAGGTTACCTTGGCACTTGAAGGCAGAAAATCACACATATGCCTCTTTCCGACAGCAAAAATAGTCATAAATAAAAACTATCCATTTGCTGCCTTTCTGCTTTGTCTCCTGCCTCACTCTGTCTAATGGAAGCTCCATCCCTGTCCACGAAGGCTTACTGGGCAACCTCGAGGCAGTCACTGCTTCTCAACCTAACCTACCTCACAGTGTTGTTGTGAATATAAAGGTCATTTATCCCTTTAAAAACAGCCTGGAGTCTTGGAGGAAGTATGGGGACACACAGCTGACAGGTGAGGTATGACATTTATCTTGTGAAATCTGATAACTGCTGCAAAACAACCCACTGTGACAAAAGCCAGTTGAAAAGGTGCTGAGCGTTGTTTCCCATGATGTGTGAAAAGTGGTGATATAAATGAGCCCTTCAGGATAAGCTCTTGGGAGGTTAATCCACTGACCTTAATGGTATTTCATGCAGCTTGCACCCAATATTTTCTGCAAAGAGGCACAACAAGTAAAGTAGATGCTGACTGCAAGCAAAACGCCCGTGCACTATTACAAGCTGCAGGTCGTATGGCTAGGATACTTTGCTTGAAAAGCTAGGGTTGCCCTATTTCAAAAAGCAAAAAACCTTTGTGAAACTTTCAAACTATGCTGGCAGTATCATAGCTACAAGTTTTAGGCACTGTTTCTGTAACAGAAGGTGTGCCTTTATTCTGATTGTGTTGTAGATCATACATGAGTAATAAGTGCCCTGTATAATATTTCACAAGATAATAAATAACTCATGCTCAAGCTACACCCACCTGAAGGCAAATATATCAGATAAGTTCCCATGGAATGCCTCTAGACATTGTACACTTAGATAAAAAGGTAAAAGGTAAAGGACCCCTGGGTGGTTAAGTCCAGACAAAGGTGACTATGGGGTTGCAGCGCTCATCTCGCTTTCAGGCCGAAGGAGCCGGCATTTGTCCACAGACAGCTTTCCAGGTCATGTGGCCAGCATGACTAAACTGTTTCTGGTGCAACGAAACACCGTGACGGAAACCAGAGTGCATGGAAATGCCGTTTACCTTCCCACCACAGTGGTACCTAATTATCTACTTGTACTGGTGTGCTTTTGAACTGCTAGGTTGGCAGGAGCTGGGACAAAGCAACAGGAGCTCACCCCGTCACTGGCAAGCCTAAGAGGCTTGGTGGTTTAGACCACAGCGCCACCTGCGTCCCTGGGATTGTACATTTAATGATGTGCCATAACTTCAATCCCTCATTGACACCTGCTTCCGCCTACACTGATTTTGCAGGAAACAACAAAAACAGTGGTTTATTCCTCCCCCCCCCTTTTAAAATCTGTCCCCCGCCCCCTGGGCCTTCACATCTCTAAGCTAAACCATGGCATACTACTGCATAGCAGGGCAACAGAAGGATCTCTGCAGGAGTGCTGTGATCTCTCGGAGTGCACACATTTGCTGGTTCATGCTAAGTCATGGTTTGGCTAAGTGTTATGTGCCAACCATGTCTTAGGTGGCAATTCTATACAGTTACTTGGGCTCAAGTCCCATTGAACTCATTGGGGGCTTACTTCTAAAAAGGCATGTTTAGGACTGTGCTCTCAATAACTCCAAATATTCCAGCTTGCTCTACTCAAATAATTATTTGATATTAAGGAGTTAAAGGCAGAGGAGTTTATTGTGGCACTGGAAAGCAATTTCCTCCTATCCTTTTATAATCTGCAAACAAAGGATAGTTTTTTCATGGCTCTGGGTTTATGAGGAGAGTGTGAGATACCCGCACATGCATATCTAGTTGCATTTGGTTAAAGGTCATCAGTTTGCAGTTGTAATTTGTTTTGTGGAAACAAGACAGGTGGGGCGAGGTTGAAATTGCTTTTGAATCGAGAAGCTTCATCCCTTGGCCTACCAATGCCATTAAAACCCAAGAAGTAAAAGGCCAGTTCCTTAGAGGTGGCTGTGGTGAAAAGCGTGTTCTCTGCATGTGCTCTGAAACACTCTTAACACTTCACTGAAATTTACAGAGAACCAAACCCTGGTAGTCAAAGCAGTATGTGCAGATGTGTGTGCAAAGAAAGAATGAAACCCTGCTTCAAAAGCCCTTCCTATTGCAAATGACTGTGCGCCGTGGGGGTGTTTGCTAAAATGATTTCAAACTTTGAGTGAGAGAACAAGACAAGCACATTCTGATGGCCTGCACAAACTCCCCAAACAAGTGCTGTCATGTATTATTAGTGGTTGTTTCACTAGATCAGATATAACATTTTTCCTGGCAATAGATATATAAAAGAACCATCACCTTCCATCCTCAAGCACATCTGCTTGGACATAGTTGGTACCATCCCTATGGGAAAGGGCCATAGCTCAGTGGTAGGTAATCTGCCTTGCATGCAGAAGGTCCCAGTTTCAATCCCCGGCACTTCCATGAAGGACTAAGTATAGGGCTGCCATAGCCGGGATTTGGCGTAAACAGTGTCTGGGCAGAAATCACTTTAAAAAACAGACAAACAGAAAAGTCTAGGAAAATCCAGACGCATTGCAACCCGTGTCGGAAGTGTAGATTTTGCATAATTAATTTAAGAACAGCTTAAAAACTTCAGTTTTATTTTATTTTTTGGAGATTTTGCAAAAAAAAAAAAACCCCACCCAAAAAGCTCAATAACTTTGGGCAAAACTAAAAAAAAATCTCAATAACTTTGCGCCCCCCCCAAAAAAACAACCACCTGGAGAGCCATTGCCGCTCAGTGTAGACAGTACTGAACTAGGTGGACCAGGGGTCTGATTCATAAAATTGTAGAGCTGGAAGGGAGCCCGAGGATCATCTAGTCCAACCCCCCCGCCCCGCCCCGCAATGCAGGAATCAAATCTGAACCAGGATTCAGTATAAGACAGCTTCTGATGCTCATGGGGTTACGCAGGTACCCCTCCAAACAACAACAAGGAACGGCAGCTATAAGCAAGAGAATCACCGCACTGACAGTGCTTGGCTCGTGAACTCCGGGCAAAGTGCCTCGCGTCCCTCGCTCTCGAGCACGGAAACTTCGGGCGTGCTGCTGGTTGTCCACGCTTGCGCGCTCCCGCAGCGGAGGGGACTCTGGGAGACCGAGTAGCTCGGCGTCAGTGGGGGAGGGGGAGCGTCCCAGGCAATCTTCGCGCTGTGCGCCCTTGGAGGAAGAAGGTCAGTCTGGGGCGCTGCGCTGTGCGCTCCGTTGCAGCAGCGGGGGCGGGGGGGAGGGAGTCCTTTGCCTTTGCTTTTGCTGCATCTTCTGAGTTACAATTTGGCGTTGAAGGAGTAGGAACTATGGATTCCGCCCCATTGCAATGGTCTATGGCTGCCTGGTGCAATTAATGTGTGGCGATCAAGCCAAAGTGGTGGCTTTGCTTACTATATGGGGGAATGAGATGCCCTACTTTTCAGGTGCATCGGGGCACCTTGCTGCCCCTCGCTTGCAGGAAGCATCCGATCATGGCGAAGGTTGTGCCGCCAGCTACACTCAGCCGGTCTCCGCCCATTACCCGGCCTATTTATTATTAGCCCGTCTAAAGACCGCGAGTTACAGTTCTGCCGCCGCCGGGATACAGTTGCTCTCTCTTACGAATACTGACTGTTTCCTTACTGGGTGCTACATTGTTTTAGACTCTAGATCAGGTCAGAATAGGCAAACTCGGCCCTCCAGATGTTTTGGTACTACAACTCCCATCATCCCTGACCACTGGACCTGTTAGCTAGGGATGATGGGAGTTGTAGTCCCAAAACATCTGGAGGGCCGAGTTTGCCTATGCCTGCTCTAGATGCTGGTGGAGGCTCGGTGCCCCCGAACAGTGGCATGGCAGGTGGATGTTCAACAGGCGCAGCAGGGTGTGGAAGGGGTTAACTCCACACACACACACACACACCACAACTTGTTTCAAGGCGCTGTCTGGTGGTTCACCTAATGCCAGCTGTTTTGCTGAGGTCCTCGCACCTGTTTTAGGTGAGCTTTGCTGGTTCTGACCCAGAAAAGCACTTAGAATCATATAATTGTAGAGTTGGAAGGGACCCCAAGGGTCATCTATTCCAACCCCCTGCAATGCAAGATTCTAAGCTAAAGCACCCATGACAAGAGGACCATCCAACCTCTGCTTAAAAACCTGCAAGGAAGGAGAGTCCACAACCTCCCAAGGGTGTCAGTTTCCACTGTCGAACAGCTCTTGCTGTCAGAAAGTTTTTTCTGAAGTTTAGTCGGAATCTCCTTTCTTGTAAAATTGAAGCCATTGGTTCTTTTTGCATTCTGAAGCAAGAGTGCCTTTTTCTGGATTACTTAACACAGAATAGTCATGCTCGTCACCAGAGCCTGAGTAGACTTTGTATATTTTAAATGCAACTGCAGGGATTCTAGACGGCAACAACAAGACTGGTCAACCCACCCAGAATGAATTAAGGCGATAGCTCAGTGTGTATAGCATGAAATTTCAGGTTTGTGGGTTCCAGCCCCACATTGGGCAAAAGGTTAATGCATTGCAGGGGGTTAGATTAGATGGCACTCGTGGTCTCTTCCAACTCTGATTATTAGCTCCTTTCTTGCTGTGTGGTGGTTCCCTCTGGTGCCTTTCCCCTGACATACAATTGTAATTTTAAATAGATGGATGTTTGCTTTTTTACACTTGGATTTCACCTGCAGATTTATGAATTGTAGTCAGGGGTAGATAAGCTACTGTTGTTTCATGACCTTCACTTCCCCTGTGGTGGGACTCATTCATTGGTACTATTTTGTTCCCGCCCACCTTCTTCCAAGGACATCAAAGCAGCGCTCTCGCCTCAACAAATCTGCGTTCTGCTGTGTCAAAGTGTTGTGTTGGGAAGGTCACTTTCCCTAACATGGTAAGACCTAGTTACAGGTAGGTAGCCGTGTTGGTCTGCCAGTCAAAACAAAATTAAAAATTAAAAAAAAATCTTCCAGTAGACTGGAAAGAGAAGTTGCTGAATTGCAACTAATTACCAAACTTAAAACCATGGAGAGACCTGGTCTGAACAAAGACATTCGATTCTTATCTCATTATACATGACAAAGCTATCCTTAGCCATCTCACCCCTTGCTTTTTTCTTTAAGACTAATTGCAGTCGTTAACAGTCGTCAACAGGTTTTCCACACCCATCAGCCAATCACCCATTCCCACCACCCTTCTGAGTAATACCCCTCCTCACTCTCTCACTATATATAAGGGTCTGGTGACTTCTGTTTCAGTGTATCTGAAGAAGTGTGCATGCACACGAAAGCTCATACCAAGAACAAACTTAGTTGGTCTCTAAGGTGCTACTGGAAGGATTTTTTTATTTTTTATTATTTATTATGGTAAGATCTGTCTTACAATGGAACTGACTGCAAAGAGGTAATGGTGGAGACTCCCTTCCTGGAGGTCTTCAGGCAGAGGCTGTGAAGCCCTCTGGATTGAATTAAGCAGGCCACCAGGCATCCTGCAATTCTCTGATTTAGGCATCATTACCAGTAGGGAATGGCATGGTAGGGATGTGACACTCACCTGACTTCTCTCTGGCTGCATCACTGCTGCATACCTGGACAAAAAGGGGGAGAGGAGATTAAGAAACCAGAAGCCTTTTTACTGGGACTAGTAGGAGAGGAAATCCCCCCAAAAGACTTACTGTAACATTCTTTCTGTATGTCACAATTGGGGTGAGGCTACTACTTGCTAAGAACCGGAAGAGCCAAGAATTACCAACAATAGATGAATGGCAAATGAATATGATGGACTTCATGGAACTTGCCGAACTGACTGGGAGACTCCACAATCAAGGAGAAGAGACGGCCGAGGAAGATTGGAAGAAATTTAAAATTTATTTGAACAGATATTGTAATATTTAGTGTTGCCTTAGGAGGTAGTTTATAGCTTTTCGCTTTATCTTTAGGAAATAGGTTATTTATAGATGTTTTAGAAAAATATATTGGTTAAGATGTTAGTTCATAGAAACTGCTAGAGAATATTATGGAAATGAAATTCCGATGGGGGGGGGGACCGAGGGAAGTCACCCAATAATGTAAAGAACAAGTTATGCATATGTAAGAAGAACATAATGCTCTTTCTCTCTTTTTTCTTTTTCTTTTTTATGTAATACAGTACTATGTTATCTTTTTTATATCTTACAAAATGAATAAAAATTATTATATAAAAAAAGAAAGGGGGAGAGGAGAGGAGCAGCAATGGTGGCGAGATCAGTGCAGTGCAAATGCATCAGTGGAGCCAAGCCAATGCTCCTGCTGCCATGTTTGCACTGCACTGGCCTAGCTCTTGTTGACATGTCATGGTGATACTTGGTAGTTCTTAAATTTGCAAGTGAAATCCAAGTGTAAAACAAGTATATGCAAACATTTCAGGGCATGGAATGTGTACCTTTTTATCCTGTTGCCCTTACCCACTCTTCAGCCTCCTCTGCGCAACGTCACCTCCAAGAGAGGAGAGAGAGGATAAGCATTAAGATAAGGACGTATTGCTGTAAAAGAACCACGTGACCTTGGGAAGTGGAACCGCGTGCCCCTAGCAAACAAACAGGTGAGATGAAAGTCAGAGGAAGGTGAGAGGTCGTTTTTGGTTCTGAGTTAGCTTCCACTTCTCCTTGCAAGAAGGCTGGTCCGTAGCCCCTAAACTTGCCTCTTGTGCGACTGTGCATCCAATACTCCAATGCATGCTAAATAAGGGCATGTTTACAGTGCATTTAAAAGGTAAAGGTAAAAGTACCCCTTACCGTTAGGTCCAGTCGCGGACAACTCTGGGGTTGTGGCGCTCATCTCGCTCTATAGGCCGATGGAGCCGGCGTACAGCTTCCGGGTCATGTGCCCAGCATGACTAACTAAGCCACTTCTGGCGAACCAGTGCAGCGCACGGAAACGCCGTTTATCTTCCCGCCAGAGCAGTACCTATTTATCTACTTGCACTTAGACGTGCTTTCGAATTGCTAGGTGGGCAGGAGCTGGGACCGAGCGACGGGAGCTCACCCCTTTGCAGGGATTCGAACTGCCGACCTTCCGATCGGCAAGCCCTAGGCTCTGTGGTTTAGACCACAGCGCCACCCACGACCTTGCAGTGCATTTAGACCTGGGAAATATTGTGTTCGTTTTCCTGATTATAAGGCTAGCACTTCTGTCCCATTTGCTAATATATCATTCACAGTACATGTCGCATTCTGGAACTGTGGCTTTTGGATCAACATACTGGCAGGTCACATTAAATTTCATTCGCAAGTAGGCGTGGCGTGACACAACAACAAACGTCATTGAGCAGCCTCATTACTCCTGCACTCTTTCCGCACATACATGCTTATGTTCCCCTGTGATCATATGTGCTATGATTCCCCCATGAAAACAGTGGGGGAGGAATGCATGCTGGTATTCTGCCCCACATTTCATCACTTTACGCCTAAGATTTTCTGGGCTAATGGGGTTTCCAAACATCTTTTTTTTTCCTGGAAGCAATTAACATGGAAATGGGTGCTAACATTCCATTATATTCCACTCCAAAAGCATTTTTTTACTTTGTGTGAAAGCTCGGATATAATGTATTTAATAAGTTTGATGAATGAATTAGGCATTGCAGCCTCCATTTTTAATTAAGGTTTATAGCCATGAAATCCTTCACCATCAGCTCAGCTGAAAATATTTGAACATTGCATTTTCATCTTTATTGTTCCAGAATGAGTACGGACTGGCTTGGCTACACTTACGCAGCACTGGTTGCTTCAGGTGGAGTAATTGGCTATGCAAAAGCAGGTATAGTATTAAGAAGTCAGACCCTTTTTCTGTTTTCTCCATCCTTTATTCAGCATTATGACATGGATATTTGTGCTTCGTAGCCTTTGCTGGTACAATAATTTTTAGTACGCACTTAGTATAGGCAGTAAAGGTACCGGTATGTGGTCCTCATTGTGTCAAACATTCAGGGATAGATATCAGCAATATAGCAATGCCAGCTTTTTGGAATACAGGTATAACATGCTGCAGTTTGCTTTCTTCCATGATTCGTAGTCCCCATTGATTTGTTGCGGGAGCAAATAAATCAGTCACAAATCTCAGAACTCACTTCATTCCCATTATCACCGAATATTGTGAGATTCAGGACAGAATCATTTATTCACACAGCACATTAAAATCATTATTTCAGTTATTATTTTAAAAGCGGCAGGAGCATGTATTTTTTATTGTACTTAAAAAAATTAAACGTGTTTTTTCTTCCCTGGGACCATTTGGTTAATGGTTCATTATAGTTTTTCCAAATAAGGTTAACTGTGGACTCGGCACCCACAAGATGTAATGTCCCTTCGTTGTCTTTTCTCAAAAAGAAGTACTAGTTTGTAGATTTAATAATGGAACTTGCTTCCCAGAGGACCTCATTAGGCCGCCTCTGTTCTTCCTTGTCGACAAATTATTTTTCTGTTCCAGGAGCCTTTCAGGGGCTAGATGAGTTTTAATTGCTGTTGGCTAGCTTGCCTTGAAAGGGGGCCTGTTGCTAGTAATTTGAACCACTTTAATTTATTATGTGCTGTTTTTATTCTCTGTTAGGATTCCAGTTTTAACGGTAGTATTATTTTGTCTGTTGTGACATGCAGTGAAGTAAAAAATTCAAACAGAAACTGAACGGCCAGCCCGTTCATTTGCACTTGTATCCTCCCTCACTTTAGTAAGCCTTTCAATGCTGAATAAATCTGAGGGAGTTTTGCTGCTGAGGCCAATACTACTCATTGGCCTTCCACAATCCTCTTGTACTTTTACTCTAGGTAGCGTTCCTTCTCTCGCTGCTGGTCTCTTGTTTGGTGGTTTAGCAGGCGTGGGTGCTTACCAGCAGTCTCAGGATCCAAAGAATGTTTGGCTTTCTCTGAGTAAGTATTTTATTTAGATTTATTTGACCAACAACAACAACAACCCACCCAGTGTGATTCCTTCTTCTGCTATTTCTTCCTTCCCAAATATAAACTCACGGTCAGCCATTGTCGCTTGCAAAGTTCCCATTTGCTGCAAAGGAAATGGGATGTGGCACGGCCAGCAAGCCTCTCCCCGTGTACCACTGCTGCCTGGTGTCCTTTTCCCATCTTTATCATAGCCGCAGCCTACATTCAAATTCTAGCAATGAAACACAACGTGGAACCAGAAATTGCAGGATTTGGGGGTAGGGGTTGATGTAAGGAATTATAGAGTTCCTTATGCAGGCCCGGGCTGTGGTCTAAACTTGACCTGTTGTCTGATGGTATCGGGAGATTCATAGGTTAGCAGTCCCAACCTCTTTGAAAGTGTCCTGCAGAGGGCTGGCCACCCCTGGATCCAGTTTTCTAGCCCTTGTCAGGAAAAGGGGTGGATAGGGGAAGGGGATTTGTGGGGTTGTGTGTCACCCAGGAGGCAGGGGTGGGAGAAGAGGGAGAGTCCAGGTGGTCAGAGAGGAGGAGAGCAGGCAGGGAGAGAGTTGTGCTGTATCCAAGGACAAGGGGGCGCTTTAAGTGACAACAGCAGCAGCTAGAGCTGCTACGCAGAGGTCACCAGTTGCTTATTACATCACATGAGGGGGATTAAGTGAGCTGACAGGGGCACCATTGTGCTGTTGCTCCAATGGTCCAGGTTGCAGCACAGATCTGAAGAGGGAGGTGCCTAGCTAGCTATTTAGCAGGAGCGGTGCATATAATCACTGCAATTTAGGAGCTGATGTAATAGTTGCCAATAAAGAACAAAACTTTCCAACGCTTGTCTTCATTGGAGCTGGGTGTGCTCAGGACACCCCTCGTCTTAAGGCACAGGACATAACAATTTGGCAGAGGCTAGACAGGTCTAGGCCTGCATGGGAGAAGCACCTGGGAACCTTATGCATCCAGCCTTCAGCTCCATTGAACAAAATGCAGGATGTAAATGTAACACTTGAATAAAGCTTTGGCTTGCATTAAGCTTTACAGGTAATGGGGGCTAACATGTATCCTCCTCAATTCTTGTGATTTCCCCCCCATCAGTTGCTTCTGGAACCTTAACCGGTGTGATGGGAATGAGGTTCTATAACTCCAGGAAATTCATGCCTGCAGGGTTAATTGCTGGTGCCAGGTACAAAATTCCACTTTCCTTCTCCATCTTTCCTGTCATGAACTATTATTTGGTTTAATGGAATGTGGGTACCCATAAGATACAGTTAACACAGTCATATAACATGGATTCGTCATTATCGTAAACTACAGTGAAACATTTAGATTATAGTACTGTGCTGTTTACTGAAATGTTGGTTTGTGTTTGAATTGAAACAGTCTGTTGATGGTGGGAAAACTTGGACTACAGCTGATGGAGAAACCCCTCCAGCCATAAGCGTGCAAGATAAAAAGCAATTAAAGTACCTGAAGACAGCTTTCAAGCCACATAAAAACAGCTGAAGTTAAAAAAAAAATATTGTTAGCATCTGGAGAAGATACTTAACTTTCAATGTGACCAGCATATTATCTTGATTGGCTCCTTCTGCACAATTCTAAAGTGTCATAGCTACAAAATTACAGCTTCCACATCACACTTTTTAAATTAAAAAAGGACACATTTCTTCCCATAGCCCTGTGCACTTGAAGATTGTGAATGGGGAAAAAGTGGCAGTGCTGCTGCTGTGTTATCTATCATAAATACCTGTACTTCCTTAACTTGTATCATATTTCACTTCTCTGTCTTGACAAACTGAAATTCCCGATGCTGCATAGAGGTACTTCTTAGTATAAATTTGTATCTGTACTTACAGGGCTGCTATCAAGGTGACTAATTTTAAGCGTCTACAAATATATATTTTAAAAATCAGGTGAAAGTTTGCTAAATCTGTTTTTTTTAAAAAAAGATATTGGATAAATGGTTTATTTACTACTAATAAAAACAATTAGTTCTAAGTACCTTTCAGGGTGGAATATTTGAGGGGGACATTCCCCAAAGTTGATGGGCATTGCCATTCAAATGGTGTGTGTGCATTGTGTCATGTGATCAATTATGTGGGGTGGGGTGGGGTGGGGTGGGTCTTACCTGGGCCCCCACAATATTTTATTCAAGTTGGCACCCCTGCTGTACCATTTCCCAGAAACTAAGCATGAAATCACACGTTCTAAAGGACACTGCCACAATGCCCCCTCTTTCCATAACATCATTTACCCTGTGGGTTGAGGTCAATTTCATGTTTCCATCCTAGCCCCTACCTAGGGGGAGTGAGGAAAACACATGAGAATTATGTCAAGGTACAAAACAGAACAGGTCATTACAGGAATGGAACAGGTTCTCTGTAAATGTATAGCTTCAGCCTAAAGTTAAGACTCTCATGTGTGTGTGTGTGTGTGTGTTCGTTCATTCTAATGGAAGACTATTATAGTCTTGTGTATCAGAGAAGTTAACTTTATTATAAAAGAAAATGATTTTCAGCTGAAAACACCCCAGTCAGAAAGGCAAGTTCCTTGCTTTTTACTAACATACAAACCTGTAGATGGATACCTACAATACAGCATTTCAGTGAAAACTGCGTAAACCTGGAGAGACTGAAACCCCACTTAACACGAGGGAACTAGTACAGTATTAGTCTGATGTTCCTGCAACTCTGCATAGGAACATAATATTGCCTGCATAGCAGCAGCTTAGATAAACTACTGAATTAATATAATCACTTGCCCCCTTTTGCTACTAGTTAATTCAAGGTTTTCATGTTAAAACACACTTAACACATCAGTATACTATTGAAATTATGAAAATGTGTTCAAGTGAGTTATAGCTTAAATCCTAATTCAAGCCTCAAATCAACCAATAAATACAACAGAACTGTACATTAAAAAATACATAAAAATACATGTAAAAATGTTAGAGTTATTTGCAGGCTAACAAGTTAAAAATATACAATACAATACATGCTACTTTTTAAACTTTGGATTGTCAGGTTTAATACAACATTACATATCATAACATTTAGCAGTTAAAGCAGCAGACCTTATATATCTCTACACAGTTTGGATCTCTGTTGTCTAGTATATTAGCAAATCTACTAAGAACAGAAATATACTAAAATAGCACATAGGTTTTGGGCCACTGTGTACTTTATGGCATCCAAAAGGGGGAAAGGAGGTCATAAATGTGTCCCTGGCCAGATAATGCAGCTAACTATATGCCACAAGTATGAGATTTCAACGATAAACACACTTCAGGAACCAATAGGAAATTCTATAGTTGTTCAGCTTTGGTTACGAGGCAAAGGCACTACAGTAAATGGGACTAACTAAAGTTTCTGATTCAACAAAATTAGTGAAGATTAAAAAAAAACCCCACAAAAAACCCAGTGGCCTGGACTTCCTGCAGACAATTTGTGACAAAACACCAGAACTCTGGTTCCATAAAGGTGGGGATAAAAGTTGCCTGCAGAGCACAAAGATTAAAGATCTTGAGTCAGTAATTATAATTAAAATACCCATCTATTTCCTGGCTTGGCAATTATGCTAAACCTACTGGGTAGGAAACCAGGCTTCCTCAACACCATTCACAGGTTGTATTTCTCAATCACAGGATTAAACTTGCAAATGATCTCCATGAAAACTTTCACCTCAAACCAGGGGCTCCTTCGGGTTCCAGTGCTCCTGTTCACACTTCTTTTGTGCAATGAAAGGGTTCTTTCACTGCAGTGTCATACAAAGGTAACAACCACCACATACATGTATCCGGTGCACTTTTGCACCCAACAATCTGGGGATTAGGGCAAAAATGCTGTACAGATGAATCTCTTCCCTACTCACTTGTAAGTCAGACGCAGAGACAAGCTGTGTACATTGGTCACTAGTTAAATAGTTTACAAGGTTTATAGCCTTCACAATACTTCTGCAGGGTTTACATGCAAGGGGGGGCATGCCTGCGTAATAACACATGAAATGGGCTCTTGGGGATGTGTCACCTTTGTAAAACACTTATTTTAGTGGGCTCGCTGACTACGGATGGCTGAGCTGGGAAATCTGTGGCCCTCCAGATATTGGTCAGGATGATGGAAGTTGTGAGTCCAGCAACATCTCAAAGGCTGCAGCTTCCTCACCCCTGACATATGGAATCACTCTCTGCAAACTAAAAGGTAGTTAAGGACACAGAGCAACCTAAAACAAAGTCAAATGGCTGTGGTTTAGTTCTGGACCCTTTAATGCTAGCTAGACAATGCAATAGAAGATTCTTCTCCAGCAATCATTTTGGCTTTCATTGTTCAAATCTGATTTCATCTGTAAATGTTCTGGAAGCAACATCTGTTTGAAAGTCGCCCTTTACCCTACATTTTGCACATCTGCTCTTCTGCGCATAGAAAGGACTCACAGTTGCTCAATGGCAAACATGTGCATTTGCTTTTTTATGTCATTTAAAAACATTTTTAAAAGGAAACATCAAAGGGATCAAATAAAAACTTACCTAGAAAGAGTTGAAATACTCATTCGTTTTGGCAATATACTTTATAGAATACTTTGTAATGTAAACAAAATTAAAAAACAAACAACAACCCTACCTTAGAGACACTATTTTGAAGAATGCTTTCTAAGTAAAATGTATTTATTATTGGTTTTCCCCTAGAGGTAATAAAATACAGGCTCTCGGTTCTTTCCAGAATTGATATTCTATTAGTAGAAACGTGCTTTAAAGCGTCCCGGAAGTAAATGAAGGGAAGTGTATAACCGTCACAGTAAAGCATACATAGTGGGAGCAAGCCCTCCTATCGATGCCCGCCATACTTGGCCACCCAGTCAGTCCTTCCATGGATGGGTTGCACTGGAGGTGGGCGAGTTAAAATGTTCATGCCTTTTGCTGCTGGGTTGTATGTCGGCCCTGGTAACTGAGAACGAGCAGCTTTCGTTTTCCAAGCATATTCTGCATATTCTGAATAAAAAAACACAAAAGTCAATATAAGCCAGAATCCAGTGGCTAAAACTTTACTTCTCTCTGTGTTAAACAGAGTAATTGTTTTTTTTTAATTTTAATAAGTGTATAGTACACAATACTGAATATTACTATTCACACAAAAGGGGGAAAATATACTCTAGCTGTAATAGCACACTTGGGAACGAGCAGAGAAGGGAAAGAAGGGCATATTTATCTTCACTTTTTGCTGATGTAATGGCATATATGTCGCTACCAAAGCCACACAAACTAATCAACTATTCCAAAACCACAGAGTTCTAAAGCAGTACAAGGACAGACAACAAAGCAACCTCAAGATAAGCTATTTCATCCCTGGATATTTGGCTGTCTGTATCAGTGTTAGAAACTCAGATATATATAAGCTAGGTGCCAAATGGCTCCTTACACCAGGGTTACAGTTGCCAAAACGGAATGCCTAGTTGGCATTTTGGAGCCAGGCGGCTTGAAAGTCACATTTTTCAATATGACTTTTTGGTTCCTGAAATTCATTTTGATTGTGCAGATAAAATATAATGGATAGAATTCTATAGGATGTGTTATTAGTGTGTGACAACAGTCAAGATCCAAGGATCCCCAGGCATGCACCTCCAGATGGTGGAGACATAAGGCACCATCCTGGCGCTCAGGCATCTTCACTTGGTTGCAAGTGGCCAATAGCCAGGTGCAAATTTCAAACACTGGCCTGTATTGTAACTGCTACTAATGGGAATGTCTCTGAACATTGTCATCCAGCAATACCTTAAATTATAGAACATATTTACTTTTTGCTATCACTCACAAGTGCCTAAATACCTATGAACCTACAAAACACATCTCTACAAAGAGCATGAACGAACACACACAACTCATTCAAATGCTATGGAAACAAACCTTTAATAGCATTGACATGCTAAATATTGAAGTATACAAGTTTTAAAACATTCCTATTACCCCACCTGCCTTATTAAACAAGCACTACTGGGAAAACGATAGCTTTTAGTAGTGATGTATGGAAGTGAGAGCTGGACCATAAAGAAGACTGATTGCCGAAGAATTGATGCTTCTGAATTATGGTGCTGGAGGAGACTCTTGAGAGTCCCATGAACTGCAAGAAGATCAAACCTATCCATTCTTAAGGAAATCAGCCTTGAGTGCTCACTGGAAGGACAAATCCTGAAGCTGAGGCTCCAATACTTTGGGCCACCTCATGAGAAGAGAAGACTCCCTGGAAAAGACCCTGATGCTGGGAAAGATTGAGGGCACAAGGAGAAGGGGACGACAGAGGACGAGATGGTTGGACAGTGTTCTCGAAGCTACCAACTTGAGTTTGACCAAACTGCGGGAGGCAGTGAAAGACAGGAGTGCCTGGCGTGCTCTGGTCCATGGGGTGACGAAGAGTTGGACATGACTAAATGACTCAACAACAACAACAACATGCTTGTTTAATAAGGCAGGTGAGGTAATAGGAATGTTTTAAAACTTGTATACTGCAATATTTAGCATGTCGATGCTATTAAAGGTTTGTTTCCATAGCATTTGAATGAGCATTTGAATTAAACAAGCATACAAAATCCAATACCTGTCCACACAACCAAAACATATAAATGCAGATATGGGCTTATCTTAAAGTAGATGTGAAGAGTACTATCAGAACAAACCTATACAGGTCTACTCAAGTCCAACTGCATTCAATGGAGCTTACTTCCCAGTAAGTGTGTATGGGAATGATGCCTAACCTATCATGTTCCCCTAAAGAAGTTCAGCCCTAGGCAAGCCTCTTTCATATCAGGCAGCAGAGGTGATGTTGCTGAGAATGGCATAGCTGTCAACTTTCCCTTTTTTGCGGGAAATTCCCTTATTCCAGTGCCGTTTCCCATTGCAAAAAAAGAGAAAGTTGACAGCTGTGGCCGTTTCCCAATGCAAAAAAAAAAGGAAGGTTGACAGCTCTGCCATGGAGCAAGGCAGACGGTTTCTGGACCTCCCTAAACCAAAGCCTCCCAGAAGATAGAGAACTCCAGACTGAATTCACTTGCACTACAGAGAATTGCCACCCTGTTCTTCTGAGTACCACCCACACAGACCAGCATAATTTTATTTATTTAAACATACATACATACATACATACATACATACATACATACATACATACCCTGCCCATCTGGCTGGGTTCCCCCAGCCACTCTGGGTGGCTTCCAAAGAAAATTAAAATACAATAGTCCTTAGATACTAAAAGCTTCCTTAAACAGGGCTGCCTTCAGATGTCTTTCAGCTTGAGGCAGATAAGCATTGCTTTGTTATTTGTGCTTATTCATTAAGAAGTGCATATATTGGCACTCAACTCCAAAAGAATAGAAAAGTCTCAGTTTGTCATTCTCTTGACATTTCTGATCCATCATCCCACTCCAGGCATAGGAGGAGAGAAAAGCAATGTTGCCAGAGATATGCTCAGATTCAGCAAGTGCCTTTGAGGTTTTATTATAATCAGTGCTTCCACTCCAGTGGGTACTCGCAGTACTGGCACCTCTTTTTGTTGTTGTTAAAAAGGGTGGCACTTACTGTAACTTTTCTAGAAAAAAGCACTGATTATAATCAAGTGGTATACAAATCTTGTGAAAGAATAAAGTAAGATCAGTGGCAATTTGCACTCATCACTTGTAGCACTGAAAGACAACTGCACATAGGAGCGACGAGGGGCTGTCCCTTTGCCCCCCTAAAATATTTGTGGGGCCCAGCCCCCCCCCCACGTTGATGGGCATTGCCATTCAAATGGTATGTGTGGAATCCCTTGTCTTTTGTCAATTATGCAGGGAGGGGCTTACCCAGGCCCTTCAATATTATTTTCAAGTTGGCGCCCGTGCAACTGCATATAATGAAGGTGATCCACTCTGCACATTTCAGCCAGCATTTGCCCAGAAGTGCTTTCCATGAGGCAGCAGATTCAAACCTATGAACTTTTATCAATAGGGTATGCTGGATACACTGCTTTATTCATGCTCATCATTACATCACCATCAGTTCTAAACAATTTATTTATCACACATCTTCCTAATTTTACCTTTCTTTGTGTCACAGATAGTAGGAAGCTCTGACAGGCAAAATAAATGAAGTGATAGAAAGGTGAGAACATGTCAAGAAAAATAAACATGTTTGCTGTGTGAAGTGGGAAGAGAAAGCTAGAATACAATGGAATAGTTAAATCTTTCCCTCTGGGTTCATCAGCTTTTTCCTGACAAGAGCTTCCATTCAATTAATAGCTGCACGATGGGCAGAAATTCAGGATGCCATGTTTTCCATACCATGGCGATTTAATGGGGAAACTCTAGCTGTTGGTATTTCTGAACACCAGGTAGCCATTATAGAACTGATCTCTCTTTCAGGAAAAAAAGCTGGTAGGCAGGAGGGAAACTAGCAACCCTAGTTATGGGGCAAGATTCCCACTGGTAACTGCATTCCTAAAGGTTGCGGAGTCAAGGAATAGTTTTCTCCAACAAGCAACCAACAACCTCTAGTCCATGCATGTAAATGAACTGAGAAAAATCCATTATGTGGAGACAGTTAAAAGGCGACTAGATATGGTACTTAGCCAGACAGCACGTTTTGTGGACTAAGGGCTACAGAAATTGATGTGCCTCACACACTAGATCTGTAGTGAGTTGGGATACCCATCTCTCACTCTACCTTTGATGTTTGTGGTTTTAAATGGTGTTTTTTTTTCCTTGTTGCAACTATCAAGGCCCAAGCAGAATAAGGAAGTGGGACCTTTTCACCCACTATGGCAGTACCTAAGTTTCCTACCTCAAGACTGCTCTGCCCACACCCTGGGTCCGCTCTCTCTCTCTAAAAAGCCACTTCCACAGCCCTTATATCCAGGTGGAGATAACGAGCCACCTGCAAATAGCGAGTCAGTAAAACACACACAGTTCTAGATCACCTTCCGAAACATGGGAGCGCCAAGTATTCCCAGCTTACTCCTTTGTAAACTTAAGCCCTTGTCAAAATAAAAATACACCAGCATCATGAATGTAATTCTGAAGAGTATAACATAAAATGCGTGTCCGGTATCTATAGAATATTCATTACTTTAAATAGGTATAGTGGCCAAGTGGTCCTGGAAGGTGAAGTAACAGGCTGCCAACTGTTCAATTCACCTCTATAGGCTGTGATTTGATCAATGGCAATTGGCAAAGGATACATTTTATCTCCACACCATGAAAAGTTTCACCTGCCAATTCCCTGCATATCACCCCGCTTTTAAAAATCAACAGCTACAGGGTCCGGCTGAAGACTTGGAAACCCCAGGGTGAAGTTTCATTTAGTCTTAAAGTACTGTAGTCTGCACATCTATTACTGGGCACTTAATCAAGGAAATTCGTGAACTTCCAATTCTTGCTTTTATGGTGCTTTAAAAAATGATCTCCAATTAATCGACGGTTCTTTGGCAAAGGGGTTTCAGGTGTGTATGACTTATCACAGAACATAAAGTTATACACTATTAGCCACACTTTAATATGGAGCTAAATCTTTATCTGTTGTACAAAAGCAAACACCCTATAACGTTTTTAAACAGAAAGCCAATGTTAATGCTCAGTGGCAGTTGTGGAATTTACTATTAACAAGATAAATGTCCTTTGTGGTGCAATACCCTATAATAACAACTAGAAAGCTTTTTTTTTTTTTGCTAGCTCCTACATAATGAGATAGATGTGAACTTTAAATAATTGCCAATAGGAATCGGAACTAAATATGCCAAGCTGAAATGGAGTTTTAATATGAAAGTGGGAAAACTTATGCTTGAGCTGAGTTTTATCACTGTAGTTCAGTTCAGTTAGTTATGGGTGTCGTGTATGCTACTCAATAACAAAGTTATATTTGTGTCTTACAACAAAGAAAACAATTTAGATACAAAATAACATAAATTTATAAAATCAAGGCAACTAAAAAAAACCACACACCTCACCACACACTCAAAATTAAAACCTTTGCAAGACCAATCTAATGTTTCAGACATGATACATTAAGGGTGGTATTCAATTAAGTGTTATTCAGAACAGACCTACTGAAATTAATGGAGCATAGTCGTGCTCATTAATTTCAATGGGTCTAGTCTTGAGAAAAACCTTAAGCATAGCCATAGTGATCTGGCCCAAATCCTTACAGAAAGCCCGAGAGATAGAGACTTCAGAAACACGTGATGGTTTGTTTCACTATAGATAAGACAATAATGCAATCTTACCAGTTGCTGATGGACCAAGAGGTGCTAGTTGTATCCTTTGACCAGCTGAACCAACCTCCTTTTTGTGAAAGGAAGGAATATATCCAGTGGTATTGTAAGCAGCTCCTACAAAGCCAGGATTTCCTGTGGAAAGGAACAAAGTTAAAAAATAAACCAGGGGGGTTTCAGGCACCCAGCACATTCTTCGAAAGATCTGAAGGATTATTTTAAGGACTGTACTAGTCATTCAGAGGCATTCAAAGATGTGTTCACTGTTCATAATTTTATACAAGTTAGTATATTCTTCTTGGCTAGAAATTTAGATGCAAGGGAGAAGTTTCCTGTGTGTCATAAACATCCCCAGATAGACTGGTACATACAAAACTGGTACAAAGAATTATCACCGGAATTAGATGCAAGCGTTATGTCTTACATAAAGTGCAGGCAAACCACAAGACAGTAGAAATGCTGTGACAGAAAGTTGTTCATCACCAAAACCCCAATGATCAGTGAGTGCACCAAATCCAGCATTCTTCTCTCCAGGTCTTACTGGTTCATTCTTCAGTGTCAGTGTGCATACAACTAAAAATGCAAACATACTGACAAGAAATCATACTATCTATAGTTTTGAGGCAAGCGGCACTGCATCAGACGTTCAGCTTCCGCAGAACGTTAAAAAACCGGAACACACACTTCCGGGTTTTTGGCATCCGGGAGCCAATTTGTTCGTCAACTAAGCCGTTCGAGAACTAAGGTTCCACTGTAGTCTTGGTTCTAAGAAATTCAGTCTCCAATGAAGCCGACTGGAGTCCTAATGCCAGCATCACATTTCTAGTGGTGCATCTTGCCCAAACACTGTACTCTTGATCAGAGATGTTTTCAGGGAGATTAATGCACACAGTTGTTTTTACTGTTCTCTAGCCCCCACTGTAAGCATCCAAGACCTCTCTGAAACAATAGTATCTGCACCAGAGGAACCGATTTATCTATGCAGTCTCAGAATGAATTATCATTAACCCTCCACTGATAGAAAAGTTGACTTTTCCAATCCAATATTAGGGGTCAAATGCACCTGAAGAAAGCCAGAGAAATAAAATACTGGGTGGAAGTCATTAAGCACAACACTATTTGCTAATACCATGGAAATGTAGCTTGTCCTAGGTAGGAGTTTAGTTATCTTAAATAAACAGGCAAGAACAATGATAACCAGCAAGGCGTCCATTTATTTATTTACCATAATTCTACTGCAGCAGGTCTTTACCCCTAGGTCAAAACCCAAAGGCACTACCCCAAACAAAGAAATTGTCAAGCATTTTATACATAAAAAAAAAATCCAAATGATTTTTATTGGTTTTCATGTAAATACAAGAACAATATATAAATACAGTAACATACAGTGGTACATTCTTAATCAGTTTCATATGCAGTACACAGTACACAAGCAATACGTTTATTTGGGCACTGTCAATTCAAGCATCCTCTCCAAAGATTCTTGTCTTGTGGGTGGAATAAAAGTATATTCATTCTCATTTATAAAGGAAAAGAATGGAAGCCAAGTCTCACCAAAAGTGTCTATCTTTGAAGTGCCTTTAATTACCCTTCTATGGCGAGTAAGGTCTCCTGATAGAGGTGCATTCCAAATATTATTTACCCAGATTTCTATGGGTTGTTTCCAATATTGGGCATTTTTTGTAACTAGAAAATAATGAGCAAATATTGACAAAATGTATCAAAACAATGAAAATATGGGTGTTCATTGGCTTTATCTAAATTTGTATCAATATTCTTTACTGCTGCTTATATCTGTCAGATGGCCAACAAACCTATGCTTAAAAACCTCAAAGGAAGGAGAGCCCACCACCTCTCGTGGGAGTCTGTTCCACTGTCAAACAGCTCTCACTATCTGAAAGTTCTTCCTGACCTTTAGTCGGAATCTCCTTTCTTGTAACTTGAAGCCACTGGTTCAGATGCTACCCTCCAGAGCAGAAGAAAACAAGCTCTGCTCTGTGTATCCCTGGCTGAGTTAGGGTGAGGGAGTTATAATCAAACGCATGTTTTCAACAGAACATTGAATGCATGCAGATTTGCATTCTTAAACATATGCACTTCATTAGGTATATTTGAAAGTGGGGACATGTGGACAGCCTGTTGGGATACCCTGAAAATCTAAGGAGAATGTTAGCCGCTTTGAGACTCCTTCGGGTAGTGATTAAACGTGATATCAAATCCAAACTCTTCTTCTTCTTCTGTTGGGGGGGGGGAAGCGAAGAGGATGGCTAATTAACCGAAACCCAAGAAAAATTGTTTTGCCAGTTTTATTTAGAAAACTTTTTTTTTAAGGTAACCTCAATTGTGTTCTCCATCACAACTGGCTCCTTTGAATCCTTACTGAAGGCAAAAGTTCAAAAGAAAGCAGCTGAACCTTTTGCAAGCCATGTGGAAATGCATGAAACATGGAATACCTCCATCTATGGAATCTAGTTAGAAATACAAAAGAGAAACAGACTGTCAGTGTAGGTAAGAGGAAAAGCTGCAACAATAAGAAGAAAATTAAAAGATATTAAATCCAAGCCTACGAATACAGAAAGATTAGGAAAGGGGAATCCTTACCTCTTCCAAGCACTGTCATTCACAGGCGGTTGTGTTCGTCCTCAAGCTTATATGGCCTCCCAGGCCTACAGGTAGTTTGGAAGCGAATACAGAAGGAATAGTGTACTCTCTGCAATGGCATCAGCCAGAGTGGGATGCAAGCCTTCCTACTGTAAATTATGCAATATTCTAAGAATCATAGAATTGTAGAGTTGGAAGGGACCCTGAGGGCCATCTCAGCCAAAGCATCCATGACAGATGGCCATCCAACCCCTGCTTAAAATTCTCCCTCATGCAAGAAAGAGCAATCATCATTTGAAGCAGTAGTTGGAACAATTCAGGTGTTTGAAGAGATACACAGTATGCCAGAGAAACCCACCAGCTGATTACACACTAAAGTGATGGAACTGGAGACCTGATGGGAACCAGAATGGCGTATGCTACACTTTGTAATTATTACATTTGTATGCACATACAAATCTCTCTCATCAAAGTAAGTGCTTCAGTACCTCAACCCCAACCTTCTGGCATGGGAAAACCTACAGAAAGAAACACAGCATGCCACTGTAAGTATGATTCAGACAGCTCTGGCACGTTATTAAAATGAATGGCATAAAGTTACGCACCCATTTGTGCCTAGCAAATTTAAACAAACGAACAGGAAATTAGAGGACTCCTTAAAGCCTCTCATAATTAAGCAAGTCTGTTTATACAACGAGGAAACTTTTGCACATTTCCCATGCATTTGTAGTGGATTGCGCCCTTTGCAAATTCAACAGAAGAATCACCATCTCAGTCACAAATATTCATTGGAGTGCAGCCCTAGTCCCAGGAAATTATTATTGGCATTTTCTTTTGCATATTTTCATCTTGTTTATACAACAAAACACAATAGTATGCAGAAAGAAACGCAAACACAATCTATATATTGCTTGATGCAAAGTAAAAGGGGACAAAGTTCACTTTGGAACATATTGTTTACACTCCATGAGTACCATCTCTAATTCTATACACATTTACCAGGGGGTAAGCTACATTTACTTCTAAATATACATGTATGATTTCACTGCAAGGCAGAAATTCTGTGTGTATGTACCTGAGTGTATGTATGCCCTGTTGTACACACATAGGATTGCTCCGTAAAGAGTTTTCCAAGTATAACTCCCTTTTCAGCTGAGGGAAAAAAACACCTTTCATGACAGTGAACAAATCCCGATTCTACTCAGTGTTCAAAAGGTCATACTTCTGTCTTCCATATTCTTGAAATAATCTAAATATGTGCAGGTACCTCCTATTCCTGCCCAACAAGTCTGGCTTAGATTGCTTGCCTGAATTATCTGGACCTAGTTAGCTTTGAAGCATCTTTTCTGTGCCTGTGACACACAGTGATCCAGAGACTGGATGGATTGGTGGCAGTTGATTTTTCATTTTTTGGCAAACATGTATGGCCAGATGGCCCTGTGGAATCTTCCAAATACAAGATCCTCTTGTGATCTCTTTGATCATAAAAGTGAACAAGGAAGCTTCTGCACACACAAGATTATCTTTGCACATTGGAGATGCTGAGCTAAAGCCATGACATATGTCAAACTAAAATACTAAGGCTCAAATGATACAATTAATGCCTTTTCAAAAGCAAATAAATATGATTTGAATATTAAAAAACCCAAAACCTGCAAAAGATTAAGCACTGCCAAACATAATTGCCAGGAATTACCTTTTGGGTCCTCTAATTTTTCATTCACTCTTTCTTTGCATGACAGTTTTTCAATTGGTTTAATTAAGTTTTCTTCTTCAGAGGAGGCAGTAAAACAGATGGAGGAAAAGAAAAGGATGAAAATAAATACCTTAGGCAAACAGAATGAATGGATGAAACTAATGGAAGACACACACACACAAAATAAAAAAAGCAATCTGGAATATAGCATGTGTGAGTGAGCCTCTAGGATGCCGTATCAGTTCCGTAAATGTTGAAAGATTCATCTCTAAAACAGGAGCTAGACCAGTGAATACTTATTACCAAGAATCAAACAAGCAAAGCAAAGGGTAATTGAGATTGGTTACGATCATAAGCATAATGAAGGAATAGGATAGTGAAATACCAAATTGCCTTTATTAATCCTAGAAAGAAAATACTACAGAATTTTACAAATTTGTATTTAAATGCATAGTGTATTTTTCTTGTACGAAAAGGTTAAAGGGCAATCCTATACATGTCTCCTCAGAATTAAGCCCCGTAGACCAATTCTCATATAAGTGTGCATAGGACTGCAGCCTTCATATGTGCAGTCAGCTAATAATCATCAATACAGTAAAAGTAATTACTATTATTTGCTAACAGAAGAGTACTTCAAATAGGTTAAAGAAGACACTGAGTAAAGCTGATTTACCTGCCTCTAAAGCCCAGACAGAATATTTATAATATTTTCATCTGCCCTGTATGATCATGCAAACCCAGAAAAAATAAAGCAAATCTAGCCCCACTAAGGGTCATAGCAATATGAGCTTTATTCCATGTGCTGCAAACGTATAAAGTGAGTGGTCTGAAGAAAAGAAAAGAACATTACTTACCAGAAAACCCTGACCCTCCAATTTCACAATATACACAATGTCATTGTAACACAAAATAAGCAGTTTTATTTATTTGAGATTTCTGATTATCTTGATATTTAGTGTATTATGCAAGGGTTTGAAATAAATTGCAATGGAACTGTAATCATAGCTGTTTTAAAAAAAGCTCAATCTGAAAAACGCCTACATAGAAATAGACTAGAACTTAGGTTATGCTGCTTTCAATAATTTAAGATGTTTTGAGATTAGTCAGATCTACAGCTTTAATTTTGAAGTAATTTGCTTTCCTTTGATAAGCTCTTCTTTAATATTGTTTGAAACCAACAGAAGAATGATGGAGGTAAATTAACACAGGGTAAATATGAAAACTTCCCAGGCTGTGTTTCAGCATTATACTTAGCATATACAGTACTTGCCCTATACATATCCCAATTCCCTTCCTCAACTGAGAACCCCTCGTACACACACATGCACCTGGACGCTTATGAATATCACAAAACCCATTCTGACAAGAGGCAATTGACACAGCCATGTTCAGCACTATGTGGTGCAACGCTGATACAAATGGACAATCGCTGTCTCAGGCTGCATACTTGCTGCTGTGCACATTGATAGTGGAATTAAAAATACAGTAGAACACTGAAAACACATGCTGCTTGAAAACCATCACAAAAATAACATAGTAAATAAATTTTACAAAATCTATCGAATATATCAGATTGGGGGTGGGGGAGGACACACACAGATTTCTAACTGTATACATTACATTAATTACCTGCACTGACTCTGCTGAAAGACAGTCCTGCAATTGGTGCCATCGGTTTTGAAAACATGGAATTATTCCAGTTACCGTGAGATCCTTCTTTACTGGCTGCTCCTGAGGAGACATTCTTAGGGTTTACACCTTAGAAAAATAATAATGATAACGGTTAGTATATAGTTGCCAATTCAGGGCATAGCCTATCAAGAACACTGAAGTCACCATGTGCTTTTCAACACCTTTCACTGAAAACTGTGCCTCTTGAAATAAAGTTTGTTCTAGCTCCTGGATTCCCCCCTCTTTTTTGCCCACTTATTCCTCTGACCTATGTATGCTAACAGAAGAAAAGGCACAAAAAACCCCCACCACCCACCCTAAGTAATCAAAAGCATTAAAGAATTGCCTCCTTACCAGGTAGGTATCTTGACTGTTTTAAGTAGTACTGTTTTGCTGAAGTTGTGGATATTCCAGAGTCATTTCTCTTCAGAACTTTGTTTTCTCCTGATTGGCCAGATCTGGGGGACATACACCCAGGAACACTGAAAGTGAAGATAACCCAAATTAACTCTTGATCCAAAACAATAGTGTTTTCCAGCATCTTAGGGATGCTGCATTTCCACATTCAGTGCAGAGTTGAAGCAGACCTAGAATGCAGATTCCATGCAGAGCCTATACTGAAAAAGTTTAGGCAAGAATGTCAGGAAGCTGTGTGGGAACAGTTAAAAAATGAAGCACTTCTGGAAAAAAAAACCCTCTTTGTGATTCAAAGAGATAGGTAAAGGTAAAGGGGCCCCTGACCATTAGGTCCAGTCGTGTCCGACTCTGGGGTTGCGGCACTCATCTCGCGTTACTGGCCAAGGGCGCCGGCGTAGAGCTTCCGGATCATGTGGCCAGCATGACTAAGCCGCTTCTGGCAAACCAGAGCAGCACACGGAAACGCCGTTTACCTTCCCGCCGGAGTGGTACCCATTTATCTACTTGCACTTTTGATGTGCTTTCAAACTGGTAGGTGGGCAGGCGCTGGGATCGAGCAAAGAGATACACTGACCATAATTCCACACTAACCCTGCAGGCAATGATTGCAATGTGTATGGATAGGTCCAGCCTGCCTTCGTGTATTTTGCTGCTTTTGTATAGGAGGCTCTCCAGACTTGGGGTGGTAAAGCTCTGGGGATGGGGGTGGTCTCAAGTTAGCACAATGGGACATATTCCCCAAGCTACAACCACCTGTCCACCAGCTGGGTGACGTCAGCTAAGGAGTAGGGTTCAAGCCTGCTGGGTGCTGCTTCGCCCACCCTGTGGGTCAACGTTGAAAGGTGGATGGGACTGCCCACCCATGAGTTACCTGGTGTTAGCATGACATCAGATGATTAACAAGTTAAGTGGCCTTGCCCATCTGTCAATGTTGGCCTGTGGGGGTGGGTGGGGAATAAGTATCAGGCCGATTGGGCCAAAAACTCTAGAGAAAAAACTCATCCTGTTTTTGGTCTTCAGACTGCAAGTATTGCAGATTGCTTCCCTGCTACCACACATACTGATTATAAACTAGGAGGGAAAACAGGACAAAATATAATGCCTTACCTAAAAAGAGATTCCTTTGTTTTCTTTTCACTTAACATGGTGATGCTAGGCTTCTTAGAATACGAAATCCCAAATTCGGAGTCATCCAAATTGTCCCAGCTATCCATCGCCTGTAACATAGTCTGCCCCCATCGGCGCCGACAATTTTTTAGGCCTACTGCACCATTTGACGGTCCTATGGCTATCTGCTTCTGTTTCAATTACACACAAAAAACCCTGTATTATTTCTGAAACATCTTGCTACCTACATTACTATCCTAAATTGGAAAGTAGTTGAAAGTATTTCTTGGTTTGTAGGAGTTTCTGACTGCAAAATTAGAGCAACTCTGGTGCGCTGAGAGTGTGCATGCTACTGGGTAAGGAAAGAAGCACCATGGAGAGAAAAACAGGATAAATCAGAGAAATCTATAGTAGTTTGGCTGAGGGAAAGGAGTGGCATGGGTACAAGTGGAAAGCGGCTTTGTAAAGAATGGATTTCAGAAGAAAACACCAAGTCAAAATTTTACACAGAATGCTGCAGGTTATGCAACCCTATTGAATTAAGAATGTAAAATTACTTCAGAGCAATTACTTATGTACTTTTGACTTGTTCATAGGTAAATAGCCACATGACAGCAACTTACTGGTGTTGAATTTTTATTGATGGCTGGAAGGAAGGAATGCTGCTGCTTTGATGGTTGATGATTGGTTGCATTCTGTGGCAACTGAATTGCCTGGAGGGGCTGCTGGCTATTCTTTGATACACACTGCAGCTGAAACTTATCAAGTGCTTCTGGTGAAGACTGAGATTCTGGCTTAGATACGGGTTCTAATTTTGATACAGGGTCCAGCTTGGATAGAGACGGCTTTGGATCTGCTGCTTGAATTGATTTGGGATGAGACTGTTTCTGATCCAAATATTGTGGAGGCGGTCCTAAAACTTGGCCCACTTGAAAGTAAGGATACTTCAATGCCTGAAGAAAGAGAGAATGCTGATAACTAGAATGCAGATAAAATGTCTACAATCATTCTAGCGTACGGCTGATAAACAGTTCTCCTTAAGCAAAATCTTATACTGTAGAAGCAAGTTTTGTGGCATGGACAATATCATGCACAGGACAGAACAGCCAAGGAGGAATTTTAACTGCGTGTAAAATGGAGAAACTGGTGTAGCAGTCAGAAGTCCAAAGCAGGCCATTCCCAATTCAAATATCATATTAACCATGTGTTCAACAGGCCCTGGGAAAGCAACAATTTCTCAATTCCTTTACAACATGGGAATAGCATTACTGGTATATCTCACAGGGGTGGTATTACTAAGATAACATATGAGATGTGCTTTGTACGCTTGAAAGAACCTTTTATGGGTTTTATCAACTTTGTTTTATTCCCACTTTTACTGTCCACAATGCATAAAAATAGGAAGCAAAACCAACCCAATACTGAAAAAAAATCAAGGCCAGGTACAGAGGCAAAGCAACCTGCTCTGGTACCTGGAGCAGCGCTCATCCCAGGGGGCGTGGTGCACGTCCGGGGTGTGCGTGTGAGCGGCGAACGCCCCGGGGGTGCCACCGATCGGGGATCAGCATTTTGTCCCACCCCCCCCCCCCTTTGGAATGGCACCCAGAGCAGACCGCTGCCTCCCAGCAGAACCTCCCCTGGCCAGGTATAGCACTGAACAACCACCCAGAGGTCAATTGCTTCCCCCTCTTTCCTTTTGCTCAAGGCTTTGATCAACAGGTTAAATCTTACATGGGCACTTGAAGGCCAGCAAGGAAGGATATGAAAATGCCTATTGGAGGGTATCACTCCACAAAGATGGAGCCACCACTAAGAATGACCTGCTCCTTACTGGTGACTATCTGATTTCCATAGAAGGAAAGAGTTTGTAGCATAACTTTCAAAAATGAATTTAGAAGCCCCAAACTTTCTATTGGAGTGCCACTTTCTTTAAACTTTAAACTGAGATAGGGAATTAGGTGTTGCTGGGCTACATTTCCCACAATCTCTAACTACTGGCCATGCCAGCTGGTGCTGATAGGAGCAGTGGTCCAACTACTTGTGATAATTAAAAAAGAAAAAACTATTTTGCATACGACATACCTGACTTGCTGTAGGCCGTTTCTTTGGATCCCAGTTCAGCATTTCACACATAAGCTGTATTGCCTCATTACTGGCATTTGGAATGAGAGTCTTTAAGTTTAGGGAGACACATTGAGGGAAGCGAAAATTCATTGCAGTGGCAAGTTGGTATCCTTCTGGCCAATCATTCTGAGAAAAAGGCATATAACAGCAGTCATGAAACATCAGATAAGAAGATGTTTCATTAAAAAAAAAAAAGCTGGGGAAAAACAAACTCTTCTAGCCTAGACCAGGCGTGGGCAGATTTCAGGCTTGTGGGATCTACAGTGGTGCCCCGCAAGACGAATGCCTCGCTAGATGAAAAACTCGCTAGACGAACGGCATTCGTCTAGCGGAAGCTGCCCCGCAAGACGAAAAAGTCAATGGGGCTGCTTCGCAAGACAATTTTTTTTTTAGCGCGAAAACCTCTGCGCTCCATTGCCGCTTCGCTAGACGAATAATTCGCTCTACGAAAAAACTCGTAGAATGAATTATTTTCGTCTAGCGGGGCACCACTGTACTTTCTTTTTTGCTAGAAATCTGGGATCCACCAATGGGAGCCTAGTGTAAAAGACATACAGGCAACTCCCCATTTATGCAGGGTGGGTGGGTGTTCAGAGGCACCGTTCATGTCCCCTTGTGGTGCCAAAAACAGCACATGTGTCAATGGTCACATGCATGCCGATCACGCACAAATGGGAAGTTGCCTGTACATTTAAAATTAGAGAATTATGAACCAAGAAATTTGTTTTCAGTACAAAATTAAATGGAGCTCACAAAAACACTCCTGGTTACCCGACTTTCTTCCTTTCAGCAGTGTACCACTGTTAAAACAACAGGAATAATAAATCATCGCTGATCTATTTCACCCCCCAACCAGGCTTGAATCTTAAAAGCTAACAGAAAAAAGTTTCCCATTCCTTCTATTTCCAACACCCCCTGCCCCTATTTCACATTGCTCAGGAGCCCCCTCATAACCCACTGCAGAGGTGTGGGGGTGGGGAAGAGATGACAAATTTTTCATTTGTGAACTTGCTTAATTTAACTTAGCATCCAAGCCATTAGGTATTCTCAAAATAGCTTACCTTCTTTGGAGTGCCCAACACCTGGCAAATTTTGAAGATTTCATCAACTTCACTTGTTCCTGGAAAAAGTGGTCTTAATGTGTATAGTTCAGCCATTATGCTGCCAACAGCCCATATGTCGATAGGAGAACTATAAACAGAGGATCGCAGTAAAACCTCAGGTGCACGGTACCTATGATGGTGTAGAGAAATAATTGAATACATTCATGCAGAGATGCAAAAGGTAAGTGAAGGTCATGCTGAATAACAACACATTCCTAACCATGTCTATTCAGAAGCAAGTTGAATTCAATGGGGTTTACTCCCAGATAAAGTGGGGTTACGATTGCAGCCATACTTACCACCTGGTGGAAACATAATCAGTATATGGAGGCTGAGATCTAAGTTCTCTAGCCAGCCCAAAGTCAGCTATTTTAACAAGTTCAGGACCCATACAGAGAAGGTTTTCAGGTTTCATATCCCGGTGGAAAAATCCTGTAAATGTGAATACGGACAAAGAAATAATAAACAAACAAACAAACAAACAAACCACAGTATCAACAACTACCTGAAATATGGAACTTGGGCATGGAATTCAAGTGGAAAATAAAAATAATCTCTCTTGAATTAATTCTAAACTAATTTACCATTTCTTTTTTTAAAAAAAATCTGTTCATCAAATTAAATACAGAGAAAGTTCTGACCTGTAGCAGCTGGCATTTAGGAATTATGGCAACTAATCTGCTTTTAAACAAACTAGGGCAAAATCCTGCAGTCCCAAAAAATGGTGGTGGTGGTGGGGTGTTAAAAGATCTGCCTGTGGCACCTGCATTTTAACTGCTAGAGCAAATCTATCTGTGATACTTGCACTTTACTGCTTCCTACTATTTTGAGGTATTGAACAGTACTTTTACCTATTCATATGTACTACTCAGTGTTAACATTGTGCTGGATCATACATTGGTATAAAGTTTTTAATGCTTTGGATTGCTTAAGAGCAGGGATGTTGCCTGTCATGTTGCTAGACTACAACACCCATCATCCCTGACCAATGTCCATGGGTAGCTGAAGCTGATACGAGTTCAGCAGCATCCTAAGGACCATAGGTTCCCCAGCCCTGCTTTTTATAGGCACACACTTTGTTACTGGGCCAAGCTTATCCAAAGACCACGCAGCACCCAAATATAAAGTCAACTTGAATTATGTGCTTAGAATGTGCTCTGGGGGCGTGGTCACAGCACCTCCATAACCAGCATCATCGTTTGGAGCACGAGCAGGCCAGCTGAGAAGTGGCTGCATCTGGACCATCTCTCAACCACCACAGTTTTAATGACCATGCCAATTTGGCTCCCACTGCTCCCCAAGTGGTGCTGCCGATGAACACATCAGCCCGTAATAAAATTACCACCATCCATGATTTCATTTTGGATGAAGGGGTTAACTTGCAATGTATTAAGAAAATCTGGGTGGATCTACCTTGAACCAGCTCTGTCTACCTGGGTGTTTTGTGCAGAACCAGCACAGGCTGGTGGATTGGAAGGGGGCATGAGCCCAAAAAATATGCAATCTTTCTTTCAGGGAAGCTAGTGCACCTGGGCACCTGATTTGATACTTTCATCCCCGTGACAGAACAGGGATCTTATAAGTGTACCATCGACCCCACTACTAAAGAGCTTCACTGTGGCCATGAAGTCCTGGGTCTGGCTTGGAGCTTCATAGTCACCATGACAACCATGCGTCTGTCTCAGTACATCACTGGCCTAACCCATGGAGCAGGCCTAGATATTTATTTTTATTGCTACAGGGCCTTCTGCTTGAGGTCCAATGGTTGGATGGATTCAACTTGAGGTAAAATTAATATTGCCTTGAAAACTGAAGATAGAACAAAGGATTTAAACATAACACTCTTTGGGTGGGTGGGGAATGACAACTATCGTGTAGTGACAGCTGTAGCTTTGTTTCAGAGGACTGTCTGATTTATGTATCAATCAGAAGGTTCCTTCTCCATTTGATCCACTGACACTGCATAACTCTAATAATATACACCAATCTCACTTTAACAAATCATGAAGCATTTCCCCCCAAGTTACAAATACTTATCACTGTACATTTACTTTACTCAGATAAAACAAGAATAGTGAAGTGTCTTACCGTGTTTATGGATGAAAGCTAACCCTTGTAATATCTGGTACATAATGTTCCTGATGACAGACTCAGGGAACAACTTATTTCTGAGAGGAAACAAATTGACAATGTCAGTAGATTTTTGTAGCATTAAAGTTATTTGTGCTTATGAAGCAGAAAATCTCATTTTAAAATGTGGCAGCCTTATATAAATGCAGTAAATCAACACATAAAGTGAACAGCCTTGATTTAACCATCCAAAACGGCATTCAGTTTTCATTTACTTCTTCTAGTGAATTCACACCACAACTTTTCTAAGGATGCCCAACAATATAAAATATAATAATATAAAATCACAATGATTGATGTTCACAATTATTCTAAACTTTTCTGCAACTTTTCCTGCATGTAAACAATTTTGAACTCTAGCAATCTTCTCACTGATCTTCTCTAGGGGCGATATGAGAGCAAGCTTACATTCCCCCTCCCCCCATGTTCAGGTATACCAGTTCTGCCAGACATCCACAAATATGCACTAACATCTGAATAGAGCGTATGTGCATAAAAAGCAGTATGTGTAGGCTTGAACAGTGCAGTCAATATCCATGAACAATCTGGAAATCATGCAATTTGTACCTATGCGTACTGTGTTTTATGCACTCTTCAAACACAAGGATGGATGTCTGGCAATATTGGAGACTGGCAGATGGGTCTGATGAGCAGGGCAGAAAGCTGCAACCTTGCCGCTCTGCTGGTCCTCCCAAGTGATTCTATGGCTTTGATGACCACTTCATTTGAAAGCTGCTGGGTTAAAAATTCAATTTCATTTAATTTAATATTGACCATAGGCCACATCTGAATACAAAATATGGCTTTACATAAATATTAAATACAGTGGTGCCCCGCTAGACGAATGCCTCGCTAGACGAAAGGCATTCGCTAGCAGAAGGCTGCCCCGCAAGACGAAAAAGTCAATGGGCTTGCCTCGCAAGACGGAAAATCCCCCCCCCCCCACGAAAACCGCTATTCTGCCTTGGTGCTTCGCAAGACGAAAAATTTGCTATACGAAGACACTCGCAGAACGAATTATTTTCGTCTTGCGAGGCACCACTGTACTATATTGATGAGCAGAATAGGAGACTCAGAGAGAAAGGAAATGTTGCAAAGGGGGGCTGCTCTGCACCCAGGAGTGGGGGTGCAGGAACTGAAAGCACCGTGGAAGCTTTTGCAGACAAGCGATGTTTTCGCTGTGGGTCGAGTCAACATAACAGAATCTATATTACACCAGCTAAAGCAATAAAAAGATGAACTGATTAATCTGTACTTCTTGATGGCAATTTATGACATGCAACTCAACAAAAGCAACACAAGGTTTAGATAACCCCAAACACGTTGCTGACTAACGACAGTATTCAATTAAATATGTGCACTAGTAAATGGATTAGCACTATGGGACTTCCCCCCTCCCCATGCATACCCCAATCTATTCCAAAATCTTCTCTGGAGGGTTCAGGAACTCCAAGAACACATTTAGGGGGCACACAAGAGGAGAAGAGGGGCAGAACATTCCACTGTGCAAGGAGAAATCCTTGGGCTGAAAAAACGTTCTCTTACTGCAATGTTGAGTACAATTCTTAAATAACAGTCTGACACTTTCTGGCTAACAAAATAAATCTTCTGAAGAGTTCACTAGTTTTCTTTGTCCATCAGAAATTGCAAGAGAAACTTGTTTCAGACTGACATACAGATAGGATGCCAAGGATGTCAAAAAAGTAACATACAAGGTTCTCGGTTTCTGTTGTGCCACACAAACAAGGCCCCCTTCCAAGACAAATGGAAAAGCATCCAGTTAAATTTGAGTAACAAAAAGGCTCTTCTCAGAGGAAAATAATTGACCTGCGTAGGATACCTGAACCTGCAATAATATTCAAAGGCTCAATAGATCTGCTGTAAACCAACTAGGCCAGATTCTTAGATATGTGAAACATGAACATTTCCCCTTTGATATTGTAATAATCACCTTTCTGTGCTGTACTGAAAACTGTGAACAGAGTTCTAGAAAAAAATCAAACAGGATGTTGTACCCACTCACCAGTGGGTACCAGATCTATGCAAAGTTTTAAAAGTGGACATACCTGTCTTTCATTAGCTGATAGAGATTTTCCTTCATATATTCAAACACAAAATAAAGATGGTCATTTTCTCGAATAACTTCTTTCAGCTTTATTACATTGGCATGATTAAGTTTTTTCAGAGACTGCAATACATCAGAGAGAATAATTATGATCATGTCATTGGTTCCAACACAGGCCTAAATAGTTATTTAGTAAATATGAGCATTACCTTGACTTCTCTAAGATTCATACATTCATCCCAAGAGTAGAACTTTCTTTTCATTCTGAAATAAAAGTCACAAGGAACCCATGCTTATTAGGTAAAAAGTGAAACACGCAAAGAAGATAGAAAGTACAGTAGATTATACAGAGCACTGAAATATTATTTCCTGATTCAGAAGTTACAACCTGCTCTACTTAATATCAGAACAAATTAAAAAATCTTGGCAGCAATTTCAATGCAAGCTACTGAACAGAATTTGAAAAAGGTATGAAATGAATGGGCAGTGTACACTCCATAACAGCTTATTTCAATCAGCCTAACTTAAAATAAAGCAGCTGAGAAAGGGTCCCGATGCTGCAGTTCAGCTAGCCAGAAGCAGCAGCCCAGCAAAAGGTAAAAGGCCATCTCAGAAGGCAAAGTGGGAGAAAAATGAGGTGGCTCACAGAGCAGAAGCCAAAAGGGGGGGAAATTACATGCAATTTCTACTACTGCTTAAAGAGCATCCAGAATGAGGCTTCAAACATTTACATATTTGTTATTTATATTTTGTTAATGTTTCACTAACAGCAACCAACACCATATGCCGACACCTTCCTACTTGGAAGTAATTCCCACTAACCTCAATGGGACCTACTTCTGAGTAGACATGTGTAACATTGCACTGTCATGCATGAAGGTTTAATGGCACATACCTTTTGATGGCCACAAGCTCCCCTGATTCATTGCTCTTCCCCATCAGTACACTGCCATATGTTCCATCCCCAAGTTGCTTCATGGTTGTGTAGCGATTCATTTTGTAAAAACAGGTTAGCCAAATCCTTTAAAATGCTAAAAATGCTTCTTTTTCAAACAGGGACTTTTGAGAATGTTGCTGTTACATGGGCGAGTAATCTGTCATAGTACTTGCTTAAGTCATCAGTCTTCTTTTCCAGTATTATAACCACACTATCCGGAAATAACGTCGTAGTGAAGGGAATAATGCTGCCATTCTTACAAGAGTCCTTAATAGAAACAGATATTTTGTTTCAGTATTCTGTAGGAAAGCATGTTACTATCATGCAACAAACAAACTAAAACATTTTATATTTAAAAAGTAAACATGCAAAGTAGATTTCAGCTAAATCCAAGCAGAATGCCAAACTAGCTTTCCTGCAAAGTGTGAAAATTCACTCTAGGATAAAAACAGAGAGCAAGATGGGCTAATGCTACAGTAGAATCAAGTGAAATGACACTGTAGGTTCTGACTATTAATAATCATGATGGCTAATTAATTCTACAACATATTATTTCAAGCCAACATATAGGTTTCGATATTAGCAGTGCAATCCTATTCATGTTTACTCACAACTAAGTCCTCTAAGTCCTACTGAGTTTAATGGAACTTACTCTCAGGTAAGTGTGTATAGGATTGCTGCTTTAGACCATACCTAAACCCACTTACTAGAAAGTACGTAAATACTTCTTAACTTTGTGGGACTTACTATCATCATTTACTTAATTAGCGGGACTTAATTCTGCCATAGGATTGTGCAGGATGTCACCAAAGCGATCAAAGTTTTCATTTCTAGACTGCCACAACACTAGCTACAATTCTAATACTCTACAATTTCATTATTAAATACAGGTTTCTAGCTCTCATGGAGGTAAAGAAAGCTCCAAAACATGATTCTATTAGGCATGTCAGAATAGTTCCCAAACTGAGATGCTACAGCAGCACATATGCTACAGTGGGTGCTTTTACAAGGAATGCTCCAAACAATGCAGTGAAGAAAAATTCCTAAAGCACACAAGAAGATCTTCAGTGACCAGGCTACTGCTTGTATGAAAAAAGATTCTCTGATGGTGCTGAAAGAGATGAAGCAAATATAGAACCCCCAAAAGGATACTTTATGTGTTGTCTGAGAAATAATAATAATAATAATAATAATAATAATAATAAAGTGAAAAACCAGAAGCCTGTGAAGCTGTCAACTAGCTATATTTGAAGGCTACAAAGGAGACAATTGTGTCAAAATGGAATTAAAATGGAATTCCCTGGGTAGCCAAGTTTTAGAGGATGGAACTGAAGGACATAAATATATGTGAAGTAAATTAAATGGTTTTGCAGCATTTTACAGCTGTTGGTATGATTTAACTGCATAACAGAGCTTTCAGAAGATGTATGTATGGGTAAGCAGAGAATAGGATGGTGGTGCAGGAATAAGTAAATGAAGTCCTTCTGTTTATTGCACATTCCACCCACTTCTTAAGAATAATGATTTTAAAAATTGTATTAAGGACAATTTGATCAGGCACACAGAGCATTATATGCAGGCCCCACAGCGTACCTCTGATGCAGAACTTGGAGACAAGTGTATATCACATTCTCCTGGGAGTTTCCCAAGGGAGATGGAGAAAAAATGCTATTGTAAACAACAGATTGTTCCTCATTGTTCAAGACATGCTGCCAATAATCTCCTCAAGGAGGATCAAGGGAGGATTAAAGCAGAGGACAGTTAAAGGTCAAGTTGCCGTAATGCAAATGCGCCTAGCAGTATCAGAAAAATGGCGGAGAGCGATAGCTAGCTACGTATGAATCAAAAGTAACACTGAATTGACTAATTGCCATCCTTTCAAGTCAAATTTCAAGTACCGGTAAAACGATAGTTACCAGATATGCCATCTTTATGTTAAGGCGTAACCTTATAGAGAAAGCATCACAACTGAAACAGAGCCTGCAGAAGCTCTGATGCACGTACATTTGTTTCCGAGAGATGGATAACTATAAACTTTTCAAAAACAGAAGCCATACTTACTGGGCAAAAAGCACATAAAAGGTGATGACACTGCCTGTAAAAATGCTATTCTAAAAATAGAATAGTGCAACTGGCAGAACTAAAGCCTAAGTAATCAGTGTTGACTAACCACAGTCACTGCCAGTAAAACACACACATTCTAAAAAACCATCTGTGGAAATGTGCCATCCTTCAAGGTAATTAAAGTCATTAGCACCAACAACAGAAGATGCCTATATCACCTTTCCAGTTACTTGTTGAACTACCATGAGACATTGGTTTGTCAATCTGCTACTGCAATCCTATACTTGTCTACAAAATAAATAAATCCCACTAAGTTCAATGCGGCTCACCCTCAGGTCAGGGAATATAGGACTACAGTGGCACCTCTGGTTACGAACAGGATCCGTTCCGGAGCCCCGTTTGTAACCCGTGACGTGTGTAACCTGAAGCGCCGTGTCTGCACATGTGCACAACACGATTCTGCGCTTCTGCGCATGACATCATTTGACGCGTCTGCGAACCACAGAACCCGGAAAGTAATACATTCCATTCCCTTCTTTCTGGGTTCGGCACGTTCATAACCCGTGTTGTACACATCCTGAAGCATTCGTAACAAGAGGTATGACTGTATGTAACATATTAGCTCACAACCAAATGCCATTATTTTCAGTAACATTCACTGTTTAAAATCAGGGCACGACAGCCAGATCCAAAAGTCTAGTCATTTTAGGGCTTTGTGAAGACATCATATATAGGAAAGCTTAGAAAAGAACAACAGGAGCATTGGCAAAATGGGAGAATGAGAGAGGGTGTGGATTTTGCCCAAATATTTGGAACTTCAGACTCTTTAGACTTCATTTGCTTGACTGAGCAAATGAAGAGGCACTAATCGGGACAATGACAGTGTACTCTCCATCAACACTTGTAGAGGGCATGAACTGGTTCCTTGCAGAAGGCCCATGAAATTAGGCTGAGGGCCACAAGTTGCCTACCCCAGCAGCCAAGTATGGCAAAGCCATTCAACTCTACCATACCACAGGCGTGCTACTGTGCGGAATTACGTAAATAACCTTAGATCTTGTGCTGTGGGGAAAAAATCCCTTCTGTGCTCAAAGCAGCATGTTGCACTGAACAGCAGCATCACAAAGGGGCTAGGGGAAAGCAGAAGCATAGTAGTGCTGATAGTTAACAGGTGCACCATAGGGTCCCTGCACTGGAAATAAAGAAACAAGAAAATATCAGTTGACATTAGTGTCTTGTTTAGAATATTGCTTCACATTTTTTTTAATCGAAAAGCAGGTCACACTGATCACCTTCCAGAAAAGTTCTCACAGACAAAGATCAAAGATAAACCTCATGAATGCTAAGCAATAAAAACTCAGATCAGGCTCACCTTGCAAACAATTTTGCCAGTGGCTTCATGAGAACTAGCAATGACTGTACAGTTCATTATTATTTTGTTTAAAAATGCAATAACAAAAATTGACAGAAAATTCTGAAAATGTTCAGAAAGGTAGCTGCTACAGGCAAAACTCTTACTCCGTTGGCAATAGGAAACAGATGGTGTTTAAATGCATGGCAGGGGGAATTAATGCATACTCATATACTTGAAGAGATTTCATTTTGCTTTTGTTTCCTTTCCGTGTTTACTTTTACAGGGCAAACTGCTGCTGTTGCTAAACAGTGACAAGTGGTAGTCAAGGTAGTAAACAAGGTAGTTTCACATATTTTTATTCAAGTGGAAACTGCACCCTTCATTCTGTGAATAAAGAACACTATTTGAACTCTTTTTCTTGGCATTTGTACATCTGCCATCATCCCCATAGTTAAGAGAAGACCCTACCCTTCTACGTTTCGTTCAGCACACCTAGAAACAATATGCATTCAATAATTTCACCCACTTTATTATAATCTGCTCTTAATTGTATTTACTTGAAAATGTTTATAAGTGATTTCAGTGGAGGGAACATTAAAAAATACAGTACTATCAAGTGCAGCATTTAGCCTAGCTATTGGAATCAATGTAGAATGTCTCTGCTTCAGATTGAGCTCAACATATATTTAGGGTTGCAGCCATAGTTCTAGATTATTTCAGGCTAATTGAAAATTTTAGATTTCTGAATCTCCAGCTCATAGTAATTTTAAAATATTTCTTTTCCCATATGAAAAAGCTTATAAATGATGTTTGGCAGACTGTGGTTGATCTTTGTTTTGATCAGCTTCTTGAAGGCAAAACCAATCCTCCTGCCATGGAAATTTGTCAATTTCAGCCCACAGTCTCCCACCAATAGTTCTATCTAACTCTGCAACAATCCTGTTATCACAAGTGAATAGAAAATATCTAATTTTGTATATGGAAGGCAACAGCTGTGATTGGTCAAGCAAAACCTGCACAGGTGCTTCCCTGGGGGGGGGGGGAGGCAGATTGATGACATACTGTAGATCATTGTTTCCCAGCCTTTTCCCGACCATGGTCCCCTTCTGACCTTATTTCCTTCTTGTAGCCCTCCAGTCTTACCAGAGATTTTAAAGAAATACACAGTTGAGTTGGGATAGCTCAATCCGTAGGCCTAGAGCATGAGACTCTTAATCTCAGGGTTGTGTGTTCGAGCCCCATGTTGGGTGAAAGATTCCTGCATTGCAGGGGGTTGTTCGTGCTCTCTTCCAACTCTACAATACCATCTTACAACTCCCCATTACACCCATCAGATGTCCTTCTGGGTAGTACACGTTTCGGACTGCACCGTCATTCTTGGAAATTTCAACACACTTCTCATTAGGTACCCAAATTAAGTACTGTTAAGAGCCACTGTAACATAGTGGAAGAAAGTAATATTAGATCCTGGGAGGAGGCCCAGATTCAAATCCGCATACAGCTATGAAACTCAGTGGGTTGCCCACTCCTCCCTGCGTGGATAAAATAAGTGATGCGAGCCCCTGGGAGAAAAAGTGAGATACATAAACGAAAAGCGCAATGTCGCTCCTATGCTTGAGATTCCATTTTAAGCTGCTTCCCACTGAAATCCACGCGATTCTAAAGGCCTTTATAGCTTTGGCTAGATCGCGCCTGAACTCTGAAGTCCCGCCCAAAGTTAACGGGAGCCTTGGAAGTAAAATCCCAAGTCACAAGAATCATGGAATCGTACAGTTGGAAGGGGTCCAAAGGGTCATCTAGACCAACCCCCTTGCAATGCTTCAAACGGGGCTGCTCCAGAATAAGAGCGGGGGGGGGGGGTTGGGGCTTTTTTCTTTCCACGCCCGCCTCGTCACCCTCCTTAATCCACCCTCCCTGCCGCCGCCGCCGCCGCCGCCTTTCGCCTCACTCACCGCTGAGCTGCTGGCCGCCTGCGGAGGCTCCGGGGCCGCCCCCTCCGGGTCCTCCTCCTTCTTCCCTTGGCCGCCTCATCCCAACCTCCGAACCACCAGCAGCTCCCTCGACTCTAAACCCGGCCAGGGGTCAAGAGCCGGCGGCGGCGGCGGCGGCAGCGTCAAGCAGCAGGCGGCGGCAGCGACCCGTCTCCTAGGCAACAGCCCGCCTAGCGAATCTCCGGCGCCAGCTCTCGAGGCACGCAGGCGGAGCGGGCGGGCGGGCCTAAGAGCAGTTGAGGAGGAGGAGGGCCGGGGTGGGGTGGCGCTTGAGCTTCACGTCGTTGATCCTGATTGGCTTGGAGCTGACTTGAGTGACGGTTCGAGAACGGCCGTCCTAGCAACTCGGGAGGGCGGGGCGGACGCAAGCTGCGCGCGCGCGGCGGCGGCGGCGATGACGTTCCCCACTTAGCCTCCGAGCCGGAGAAAGGCGAGAAGAAGGTCGCGCTCGGAGCATGCGACTTGTTGATTATGCGCGCACGCGCCGGCGAATTAAAAAAAAAAAAAAAGTGGCCTCCTCCGGAAGCGAGAAAGTGCGCGCGCACCTGCTTGTAGAGTCGAGGCGGCGGTCCTTTGCGCGCTTGCATAAGAGCGTCGTGTTGAATATTTCAGCTTTCAAATTCCAAAAAAAGAGGGGTGCTAAAATGTTGTAATATGAACTTGGGAATTTAAAAACACGTTTGGACTAAGTTAATACGATCTAGTTTTGCTTGGGAAGTAAAATGTGTGTAACATTGCATAGAAATGATTGCCAAGTACTTGCAGTTTTATTATATACCTGTATAGCTGTACCCGGCCACGCGTTGCTTATTTGGTACTGGAAGGAGACACCATTTTCACCTGCCTCGCCACAGCTTCTTCCGTTGAACTCCCGCCTGCCTCCACTCCCCCCCCCCCGTTTTTGCCTGCTTCCCCACCTTCCCCTCCAACGTCCCCCCTCAGACTGTCCCTCTCCCAATCCCCCCTTTGGAGGTCCTGGTAAAAGTGCTGCGCCCCCCCCCCCGCACATGACTCCACTTTCGCCTGCCTCCCCACAGCTTGTCCCGTTGAATTCCCGCCTGCCTCCTCTCCCAGCGGAGAGGCTCCATGGTCTTCCTCATAAACGGCTCTTCCGTCAAAACTGCTGGTTTACCCCCCCCCCCCATGCACACGACCAATGAAATTACCATGTGCTGCTTTTGCGTCCAGTAGATGGCACTGTTTTTGCCAAAAATCAAGTTTTTACCTGTCACAGGTGTGACATTTATGTAATATTTTTATAACATATAGTTTACATATATTTTATAACAATTTAAACATACATTTATAACAATATATATATAAAATATATATTTAACATATATTTTATAACAATATAAAGACACTCCTGGAATGGAATGCAATGTGTCCTTTTATTTAAAATGCATCTCTGGGTTATTTGTGGGGCATAGGGATTCTTTCATTATTATTTTTCAAAATATAGAGTCAGGCCCCCCACAAGGTCTGAGGACAGTGGACTGACCCCCTGCTGAAAAAGTTTGCTGACCCCTCGACTAGATTGTCCCTGCCACTCTGGGTGGCTTCCAACATATATAAAAACAATAAAAAAATTTAAAAAAACTTCCCTATACAGAGCTGCCTTCAGATGGCTCAGGGGGTTGGTTAACTCATTTCTCCAATGAAAATAAGGATGTCCTACCATGCCCTGCAACATTTCTCTGGTGAAAATAGGGACATCCTAAGGAAAAGCGGGACATTCTGAGATCAAATCAGAAACCTGGGCGGCTTCTGTAAATCTGGGTCTGGAAAATAGGGACACTTGGAGGGTCTGGAAACCACAGATGGGGAGTGTGCTTTGTGGTTTCCCCACAGGCATCTGGTTGGTCACTGAGGACAGGATGATGGACTAGGTTGGCTGTTGGCCTGATCCGGCAGGACTCAACTTTCATTCCAAAAGGATGTGCTGACTCTGTGTATTTATATGGATGACGTGTGAGGCTGTGTACACATTACCTTTTTGCTCTGGTTCAAGTGCACTTCAACTTCTGGGTACCTGAAGTCAAGTGCACATGGCATTAGCCACAAACCATAGGATCCTTCTGTTTATTGGTGCATTTCCCATCAAACTAGCTTCCATCTGATTTAAGTTGAGGTGTGTACAGGCAGCTGTTGGTTGTGCTTGTGCAGATGGCAGCTTTCTTGTATAGTTTATGAATTCTGGGGGGTTGCAGGGGTCGAAAAACAAAGCAGGTAATGTGTATTGGCCCAAGTGAAGCCACCCCTGCCTCCTCTCTGGCAAGTGTGTACAGCAGACTAGAAGTGAAAAGTCACTTGACTTCTGTTTTTGCATCCAACTGTAAACCTGATTGGCTTCATTGCTGCAGATATAGGCTTATGTTGACAGACAAATTGATTCTACAGCAAGTCAACTGGAAAGTCAGGGTAACAGAGTCAGTTTTCTGGAATCCAGAGGATAAACTGTTGAAAACAATAGATCTTGCCGTTCAGAAGATGTTCAAAAGAAGTCTTAAAACTAATGCCATAAACCAAATTAGGCATGGAGCCCTACTGCTATTGTTTACATAGTACCACATTTAATTCCTGGTTTAAAGAGCAATTTAAATAAGGAGGATTTTTTTTTAAAAAAAAAATAGCTATTTGGAGTTCAAATGGCTAAAAACACATTACTGGTTAAATATCACTAACAAAATACAGTATCTTCCATACACAAAGATTTCAGTAAGAAGTCAGACTGCTTTATATCTCTGGATAAAAACAGAAAGCTTTACTGCTCTGTACATCAACAAGATAAGAATTCCTAGGAAACAAGCATTTTCAAAGTCTTATCTTAGCCTGCAGCCACTGATTATTAGATAGGTTCAGTCATTTGATACCAAGAGCTGGGTCGGTGTTTATGCTTCAATACCTTCTCAAGGTAACTATATTGTGCTACAGATTCAGTACTGCTAGTGTTGTTTCATCTTACGTTTTGCTTTATTGCATTCCTAACTATGCATTATTGCACTTATGCCTCACCTTTGCAGGATTTCTTTGTGAGAAGAAAAGGCTAAGGAATAAACAAATCCTGAGTGGAGTCCCTAAGACGGTTGGATATCACCTTGTATGCCTCCTTCCAGTAACTGCCACGGCCAAGCTGGTTGCTCTGCTTTCCTTTGTACCATACCGTCTGGGCAGCCTGGGACCTCCATACACACTGCCCAGGCTTGTGCGCCATGGAGGTCACTACGGTGCTGCTAACGCAGCAATTTGATGTTACCCCCGGAGGTGCACTCCATTGCCTCTTGAGACAGATGGATGCCAACAGACTCACCTTTCCCTCAATTAGGCACCCATATTTTTCACCCTTCCCCATTTTATTATCACAACAACCCTATGAGGTAGGTTAGGCCTAAGGGACCGCCTCTCCTGGTATGTCCCAGGTAGGACCTTAAGGTCCTCAAATAATAATTTGTTGGAGGTCCCGAGCCACAAGGATGCTAGGTTGGCTTCAACTAGGGCCAGGGCCTTCTCAGTACTGGCCCCGACTTGGTGGAACAGTCTGCACAAGAGACCAGGGCCCTGCGGGATTTGGCATCTTTCTGCAGGGCCTGCAAGACGGAGCTGTTCCACCTAGCCTTTGGGTTGGTTTCAGTTTAACCCTGATGTTTCGTTCTTGTGGTGTGATTGGTGGGCTACTTAAAAATGAGGCTGCAGTTTAGATTTAATTTTAAATTGTATTTTAATCTGTATTTTAATGAATTGTTTTATGTTTTTGTTGTGATTTTATTGGTGTTAGCCGCCCTGAACCCGGTTTGGCGGGGAAGGGCGGAGTATAAATAAATTATTATTATTATTATTATTATTATTATTATTATTATTGGCTGTGAGTGTGTGACCAAAGGTCACCTAGTGAGCTTCATGGCTGAGTAGGGATTTGAATCTTGGTTTCCTTGGATTAAGGGACACGGGTGGCGCTGTGGGTTAAACCACAAAGCCTAGGGCTTGCCGATCAGAATTTCAGTGGTTCGAATCCCTGCAGCGGGGTGAGCTCCCGTTGCTCGGTCCCTGCTCCTACCCACCTAGCAGTTCGAAAGCATGTAGATAAAAGTAGATAAATAGGTACCATTCCAGGTGGGAAGGTAAATGGCGTTTCCGTGCGCTTCTCTGGTTTGCCAGAAGTGGCTTAGTCATGCTGGCCATATGACCCAGAAGCTGTACGCCGGCTCCCTTGGCCAGTAAAGTGAGATGAGCGCCGCAACCCCAGATTCGTCTGCGACTGGACCTAATGGTCAGGGGTCCCTTTACCTTTACCTTCCTTGGATTAAACTGTATAAAGAATGTAGAGGCATATCCTGTCCTGACAGAAGAAATTATATTTGTTTTGTTAATCCAAATATGAATGGATATGGAATGGAATCCCTGTCTATTGAAATTGGGATTTCCCATAAAGTAACCTTTTATGGCACAATCCTAATATAAGGCTACTCAAGACAAGAACCATTATTTTCAGTGGGTGTAGAATTTCAGCCTTAAAGATCTTTCCTTTCCTTCCACCACCATCCTCTCTCTCTCTCCCCCCTCTCACCGCCCCCCATTTTAACTAATACCTCTTTTTTGTCAGAACTTTACTAACATCTCCATAGACAGTCTCATTGTAGATTAAAATTAAATTCATATTTCTTGTGTTTCTATTGCATTCTTTTCCCATTTTGCATTTTGTTGTGCCACATCACGACACATTTTTCATATTTGAAAGCACTTCTGAATATGAAAAACTGAAACCTAGGACATCTGATGATTCAGGGAAACACTGGCCAGTCACAGCTTGCAAGTGACAACAGTGAAATAAATGCCATATTTTTCGCTCCATAAGACGAACCTAGTTTTTAGAGGAGGAAAACAAGGGGTGGGGGGAATCTGAATCACAGCCTCCTTGGGAGGAGAGCGATCCCCACAGAGGCTTGGGAGAGAAGCTGCACACCTGCCAGCCATATGGTTGGCAGGGCACAGCTTCCATCCTAAGCCTCTGCAGGGACCGCTCTCCTCCCAAGGAGGCTTTCCTTCTCCCCACTTTTTTCTCCCCCTATCCAAGCAGTACAGGCCCCTTTTCCAACCTCCTCCTCTCTGTCCCTTTCACCCAAACTCCTCAGGCGACACCTGCAATTTCTCCCCTTTGCTGCTGCCTCTCCTTTGCCCTCTACCATGACTCTCCAAAGGCATTGGGCAGTAGTTCTTTAGCAAGCTTAGCATTAAGAATAAATAAATATGGTGTTGGTATATCCGAGCTTGTGTGATCATGTTTGCTGCACATGCCTGTGTTGCTCTTCATGGGTTATCTATCACACAGTTGCTTTTTTGATGTTGTTCTTTGATAGCAGTTCTTAGGTTTCATAGATAATAGGTCAGTTTGACCTTAGAAGCACAACCTGCCAATGTTTCCCAAAGCAATGGGATGAACAACATGTTCATCAGTTAGCACGTCATTTTGCTCCACAGACATAACAGAAGCAGCAGCAGCAGCGTGCCTTGCTCTTGCTGTGAACCAGGAAAGAAAATGAAAGATAATAGGCAAGAGCTAAAAGATCCATGAAGAGCAACACAGTTTGCATTTTTACAAAAGAAGCTGGAAACGACAACATCCAAACACACCTGCTCCATGACTCATTTTACACTTCGCCATGTTCACGTTATAGGGCACCCAAGTTGCCTCCTATTTTAACTGAATATAACTTTTTGAAATGGACTTCAGGCATATTCCCCAACCAAGATAATAAATAATTTAAAAAAATAATGTTTCGTTTGAATTTATTCCGTATACTACATTTACTCTAAGGAACTCCAGGAGCTACGTGTGGTTCTGCCCCCTTCCCTTTAGCCTCATGACAAATTGGCTAGACTGTGTGACTAGCCCAAGGTTGCCTAGTGAACTTTGATGTCCAAGGGAGAATTTGAACCTGGGTCTCTCCTAGTCTAGCACTCTTAGCTCAAGGGTAAGGGAAGGGGCCTTCTTTAGGCTGAGGGCCACACCCCCTTTGGGGTAACCTTCTGTGGTGGGAAGGACTAGCAATGTCATGGTCACTACAGGCCAAGTTCTTTGCTGTCTTTATGATTGCTTCTAACTGAGAAATAATGGTTGCAATAGCAGTGCAGATTCCACAAAGCAAGGAATATTAGGCTGCATTCCAGTGTCCACTTCCATAAGCCGTGTCATTTAAAAACTGTTTCAAACTGATTTGGGCTACTGCATAAAAACGAGACACATTTGAAGATGTTTAATTTTATTTTAGGAGCCTCTTAACTACATAGCAGCTGCTACTGAATAATTCTGATAATGCAATTAGAAGGGAAAATAAACAGCAAAGAAAACAAGCTTTCAACGAATACATGAAGGACAAAAGCTGCTCTGAGAATCTGTCTGTTGTGAATGTGGTACGGGTGAGATCAATATACTGTATTATTTTTCTCACATTTCTATTCCAACCTTTGCTGCAATGATCTCAGGGTGGCACATGCATGAGTGCAATCCCATGTTATCCCATGTGATATAGGCTCAGAGATGGTGTAATAGGCCCAATGAGCTTTTTGGCAAGTGGGGATTTGACCCCCAGCAAAGACAGACTCTGTCCATGCCATACTTCAGGGTGCACAAAAATGAGCCCAAATTCATTTTACTCTTTTGATCTCACCTGCTAAACTGGCTTCCCATTCATGTATACTGTAGAGATAAAGAAGAATGGGGTTCCCCCCCCCTGCAACCAAGCTTCCTTATGAGAAATATGCTCGTGTGAGCTAACCTTAAACAACCTGGAGATCTAGATGGCACTTGTATACATGTTAGAATAGTTCCACTATCACTGTTGCTGTTTTATTGATTCATGAAAAGGTGCTTTTAAAAACTGCTGGGGAACCTATGACTCTCTGCATGTTGTTGGACTATAACTCCTGTAATCCCAGGTCACTGGCCATATTGGCTGGGGCTGACGGGAGAGAGTACAGCAACATCTGGAGGACCACAGGCTATTGAAATGGATACTACATGCCTTGCAAACTTCCTTTCTCCATTCTGCTTAATTATCTAATAATAGAATAGTAAAGTTTGAAGGGACCCCCGAGTCCAACCCTGCGCAATGCAGGAACACGCAGCTGTCCTATAAGGCATTAAACCTGCAACCTTGGCGTTATAAGCACCACACACTACCCAACTGAGCTTTCCGGCCCATGCAGTGAATGAGGGCTGACTCCCCAGCGAATGTGCATAGGATTCCAGCTGTATAGGTGCTTTCAACAGGGATGTGGAGCATGTGGTCCTCCAGATTTTGTTGGACTTCGTCTCCAATAAACACAGACCACTGTCCCTGCTAGTTGGGGATGTTGGAATTTAAAGTCCAGCAACATTTGAAGAGCCATATAGCTTCCCCATCCCTACTTCAAAACCTAACCATAACCACGCAAGGAGCTAATGTGAAATAATATCATTACAAAGGGCACACACATACTGATAATTTATCATGTGCATGACAGATTAAAAAGAATAGAGGTTCACTGTTCACTCATGCAGTATCCATGTATTTCCATTGAGCATGCACAGCTGATGTTCTCAGTGATTTGCACTCACAATACTTTAAGCTGGAGCGATTTTGAGTAAAATACCAAAGTTTACAACAGCATTTTGAGCCTATATAATTCTGGTACTGTATGTATTGTATACACCAGGGGTCACCAAACTTACCTGGCCTCGGGCCCGTTCCTCCTGCACCAATTGCGCAGAGGGCGGGGGAGGGCGTGCCCATACGCATGCGCACTCGCTTTTTCCGGAAGTGCGCCGGAAATGACACACATGCGCAAAAGCTATTTCTGGCGCCGTGCCATGCCAGAAGTGCACTGGAAATGATGCTCACGCATGTGCACAAGCTATTTCTGGTGCCGCACCGACCTGGAGATGGGCAGCCACCCCACGCCAGTAAGAGCGGGTGGCGGAAGTCATTGGGGGCCGGATAATTGGCTCGCGTGGGCCGTTTGCGGACCACGGGCCTTAGTTTGGAGACCCCTAGTATACACCAACAGCTTAAATTCTTGCAAATATTTAGATGATATCCAACAAAGTCATTTTCAGATTTCAATGGACCTCTGGTATGACTGACATTGCATCACCCTTTAACCTGTCCATGACTTAACTGCTGTGCGGTTTATACATTGTGACTGTAATGTTACGTTTAGAAAGAATAACATGAGCCACAGTGTTGATCAAATCTCCCAAAGCCACAAAATATGGTATAATCTATTGGTAAAAAAAATAAATCCTTATTCTCTCTCTCTCTCTCTCTCTCTCTCTGTGTGTGTGTGTGTGTACACAAATGTTGCCACACCTGAGGCTTAGTATTCAGTATTCTCAAACTGGAATGTTTGTTCTTCATATCCAGTATAAACTTTTCCTGCATCAGTACTATCCTGGCATTTATTCACTGATGCTATATGCTCCTCCTTATCAATTGTCAGAAAATGCTCACCAATCTCACTTGGTTTGCCCATTCCCCAGTCGTCTTGAAGGCTTATCTCTTCACAGACATTCCCTGAAATGCTCTCTGCCAAGGAACAGCTCATAAGATCTTTTGGATCATATAAACTGTCACCGTACTTTGTCACAGGAGGCTTGTAGGCTTCAAGGGACATCTTGGTAGTTGTGGTTATAACAGTTTGCAAAGGCGGGGCTTCCAAAGAGGAATGACTGCTATATCTGCAAGCATATTCTTCACTGTAATGGGGATGATTAACATTGACTTGACTCAATCCATCACCAATCCTTTCTCCGTAGTTAGTTTCAGCTAAGGCCTGTTTTAGTCCATGGTGTTTATGGGTGCCATCAAAGTTCTTTTCATGGGCATTTAGTGAATTTACATGGTATTGAAGTCCATTCAACACAATATGGTCAGCATCCCCTGGAATATCCATTGGATCTTTGTGAAATGTATGCAGACTGGAACTGATGTAACCAGGAAATGAGCATTCATAGCCACAAGTTGGTTTAGATGTATAGATTTTGCGGCTTGGGTGCTTCTGAAGTGGTGATAACACATCCTCTTGAAAGCTGGCTGCATCGTAGGTAATGTTATAAGGTTCTGTATTTTGAAATAAATGGTGAGGCTGAGCTAGGAGTGGCAAGCCAGTATCTGCAATTATGTTGATTTTTTCTGATCCTTCTTCACATCCCAGATGATGAATATAATGAAAGTGACTGCTGTTCTCAAAACACATTCCTGTCTAATGAGAAGATAAATAAAAAGACTTCAGGAGAAATGGCTGCATGCACCAATGAAATATGGTGAATGGCTATTTCAGTTGTTGCCAGTTGTGGTTCAAATTAATTTCGCTCAGGTTTTTCAGATGAAGCATCAGAGATGGCTTCAAATGGCTAGTTGGCATCAGAAACACCTGGAACTAGTGCTGATGTTTTGTACACATATTGGAAACCATAAACATTTGTTGGATAATTTTAATTTTATTGGTTTATATTTATTGGTTTATTTCAAACCTAGGGCACCTCCAGATAGGTATTGTGCTGTGGGTGTATGCAGCAGCAACCCACTGATGGGATTAAAGTGAAATTGTACTGGATTTGAAGTGGGGTATCTGTACCTCCTGCTTCATAAATTATTATGTGATGTTCCTGCATCACTGCCTCCACACTAGCATTGCCTCCCCCCCCCAAATTAGACAACTCCCCAGCCCTTGCAACAGCTTTTGCTAGTGCTACACACACACACACACACACACACACACACACACACACACACACCACTTCCCTGCTTTGCCAAAGGTGAGGAGTGAAGCAGATGGACATAGTGGCTGGGTAGCTGCCTATCTATCCCCACACACTGAAACTCGCAAACACTTATGCTTAGATAAATTTGTTAGTCCTTAAGGTGCCACAAAGCTCTCTATGGTTCTGCAACCTTATAGTTACCTGAAAATCCAGAAGCCTTTTTTTCTGAGATGAATGAGAAGGTGGTGTTTGCTTTTTAAGGGCACTTCTTCTGATCTCCGTTTCTGATTTACTCTCTGGCCTAGGGTGGTCATGTATTCCCTTGGCCTGGAGAAATACGGACACATGAACAATGTTCTTAGTTGCAGGAAACATATGAACAGAGAGACATTGCAACCCATCCATAAACTAGTTAATTTGGAGTGATCTTATAATATGGTATGAAGGTCATTTTCTTCTGTTGAAAGCCATGGTCAGGAGGACTTGTATCAAGAAATTGCTTTTTTAATCTATCTGGAGTTTTGTTAACGTCTGTGGATTGAAGTTTGTATCATTTATAAAAAATGAAGTCAACTTTTGTTGTCCAAGCCTCATTGAAATAAACCAGAGAAACTGATGAAAGTGAGTGTTGGTGGTCTCTCCCGGCTCAGATGGACAGCTTATTTTCACCAGGAGTTGTGCATTCAGGCCTGACTCTGTAGTACCGAGCTGAGATCAGACACCCCCTGTTGAGCCGCAAGCACTTGAGGAAGACCTTTGCTTTCTAGCAGGCACTTTAAGTAAGTTGCATTAGGTCTGTGTGGCTTCTATTGATTTAAACACCAAATTAATTGATTAGTGCATTGTTCTATTGATTGGTTTCTAAACTGCTTTGAGACCATTTACGGTAAAAAGTGATCTATAAATATTGAGAATGAATAAATAAATGAAATAAGTAGTGAATGCTGGATCAAACATAGGAAAGGATCCAGACAGCTGCTTTGGACATGCCAAAGGATTGAGGCATACCCATTGTGCCATATGATAGCAAACTCTTTGAAATGTCCTTCCATTTCAAAAAAGGTTGCCATGGAACCTTGGGGCTACAATTTAGATTCAAAGTCCTTGGGGCATAAATTGTTCATATAATTAATTGGATTCCGGCCACCATGTTTTTGGACCTCGAAATCAGTGGCTTGGGATTATGTCAATATTCAGCATATTAAATAACCAAAAGTTACAAGGCCTGCCATCTTATCACTGCCAGGCTATTGTTGCAGAGCATCAGTGAGTGCAACATAATTAATTTCATTCAAAAGTGCTACAAAAATGAAAAGGGAGAGTACAGGTGATTATCATAAGCAATTCCAGTATGAATTCCTTCTATGTGGTACACATAGACCACAGGTTTTTCCATCCACAAATTCCAAATCACTGAAAAGGAAAAAACATAAGCTGCTCAAAATCCAAAAGAGAACTATTCATATTTTACCTGGAAAAATATTGCCTTGCCTTCATGTCTCCAGAAGTTAGTTACTGGGTAGCCGCTGTGCCCCCGGCAAGGAATTAACTCAAGAGCTGAATTGCAGTTTGGACAAAGTTTTTCTGTGAGACAGAGGGATAATAGGTTAAAGTGATGAACAGAAGGGAAGTCAGATTCAATAATTCTGTATTTAAATCTCCAGGCAGAATACCGTATTTTTCCATGTATAACACGCCCTTGTGTATAAGACGACCCATATTTTTGGGGCACTCCAAATTGAGGAAATGGGGGGAGATTGCCCAGAGTTGTTGAGCTTTCAGATTTTGAACTTTTTTGGGAAGCCGAACATCCGACAGGGCTTCCAGGGCTTCTGAATGGCTGCAGGATCTTCCTGCAGCCAATCAGAAGCCACACTTTGGTTTCCGAATGTTTTGGACGTCAAACAGACTTCCGGAATGCATTCCGTTCGACTTCCAAGGTACGACTGTACTTTTAAAAACACCGAGAAAAGATTTAATGGAGCTGTGTTGAGGCTTGAAATCTCCTGGACTTTTTACAATGCATAAGCACTTTTCATCCAAAAACAGATTCCAAAGCGATACACAAAGAAATTTAAAATGGCAGAAATCTTATAACAAAAAAGCACAATAAAATTAAGAGGAATGAAACCGTCCAACCAGCTAAAAATGCCACCATCTAAAATGCCTCTGCAAATAAGAAGACTTTAACTGGGCATCAATAATGTTATAGCATGGATGCCAGGTGTACCTCCCTGGGGATGCCATTCGACTGAACTCTCTGCTGTAAATTCCACAAGGGTCCCCTATGGCTCCCAAATCAGAGCAAGATGGTACAGCCATTGGGTGGATTCCCCCATTACAATTCTCTCACTTTGCTGCTTTTGGCGAGCCTTGTCGCAAATGGCAGGCCGGAGCTGCAGCTTGGCCCCATCCAACAGGGTGCAGTTCCTGGCACATGCCACCACACCGAGGCAGGACTTCTTGAGGATTTGGCAGTTGTGGTTGTTGGTGTTGCGCATGGCCCACCCGCTGAGGTGGCGCTGTGCGTTTTTATCCTCGTTGGAGTAGATGAACCGCAAATAGCCATCGGGCCACTCCTGGAAGGAATCAAAGTGCTTGGGCTCCTGCAACAGCGGCAAAGGGATAAGAGAAAGAGGAATGGATGGAGGCTATATTAGCAAAGCATCTCATTAAGATGACAACCAGTCTGGGCCTTTATCATTTTCACACACACACACACACAAATATGTATTAACAAAATAATGCAAGCAGCGGCTCAAATGCACATGTGAAGATCCACCATGACAGCAACTTCCCAAAAGGCATCCATGTCCAGTTCAGCTCCACACTTAGATCCCAAATTAAAGCTGCAAGTCTGCACATTCCATTGAAATCAGTTAGATTTATAGTTGTGGGCATGTAATTGTGCAAATGTCACAGGCTCAAGCAGCTAATGCAGTTTCCTTGTGACCTTATTGGTAATGAACAATGCAATTCTCCTCTATGGGCTTTATTATTCAAGATACATACACACACACACAGAGATGTGGGAAAGATGGAGGGCACAACGAGAAGGGGACGACAGAGGATGAGATGGTTGGACAGTGTTCTCGAAGCGACTAGCATGAGTTTGGCTAAACTGCGGGAGGCAGTGAAAGATAGGTGTGCCTGGTGTGCTCTGGTCCATGGGGTCACGAAGAGTCGGACATGACTGAACGACTGAACAACAACAAATATATAATGGGCTTCAGTGGAGAATATTTTTAAATAGAAATGAGCAGCTACCGGTAATATAACTCCACTGGCACAAGCACACGCATATAAAATATCATTTTGTAGACCTCTCCTGTTTTAAATTTTCAGGGGTGCTTTGCTCCCCTTCTCTTCTTCTGGAGCAAATATCCAGCTGGATCTACAAAATAAGAGGGAGAACAAGAACAGAAACACCTCTGCACCACTCTTAGCAGTTCTCTATAAATCAGCCACCATACCATTATTCCTTGTTTGCTGTTGCAGGAGCATCCTACAAAGATACAGTGTAGTTGGGGGTGTGCTTTGTTGGGGTGTACAGGGTCATCCTATACACACCAACTCAAGAAAAAGCCCCAATGAGCTCAGTAAGACTGAATTTCAAGTGTGTTTTGCAGCCTTAGAAAACTAGCCCACAAATTCATTCAAGTAGGTTTTTTCCAAACCTCCCTCCTTGAACTGTACCTGTGGTAACTTTGGGTCATTGATATCCCAGGTTAACTTCATCCCATAGGAGCAGGTGTAGTCTGAGTCCTTTGACATATTAACCATGGATCTAGGTGAATAATATAACAAAAAAGATACAGCAAAAGGTAAAGATTAATCTGGAGATAAAGATTAACCTTAAACTGTAAAGAAGGCCAGAATTACATTATATTTACGTTATTTTTTTATTTAACAAAATTTATATATTCCTTAATCGTCAAAACCTCTAAGCTGTTTACCTAACACATAAAATATGCATTAAAGGCAGGTGTTAAAATTAGCCTTCTTTTTTTCAAAATAAATGCAGCAGTTAAAAAAAACCACTAGAAACTAAAACGTCCTATTAAAATACACATCATTTTTAGACATCGGGGCACACTTGCTTAAATAAATGTTTAGCAGTGGTAGAGAAGGTGCCTGTCTAATGACAATGGGCAGGGGGGTGCTGCCAAACTGAAGGAAGGAAATCCTTGCAAGTGAGGAATGAACATTATGCAGCACTTGAAAAATGTCCCACATATCTAAGTGGTTGAGCAGGCATCTATGGAGTAAGGCAGTGTTTTTCAACCTTTTTTGGGCAAAGGCACACTTGTTTCATGAAAAAAATCACGAGGCACACCACCATTAGAAAATGTTAAAAAAATTAACTCTGTGCCTATATTGACTATATATAAAGTAATTCTCTTGAATTTTTCAATTTTTCCCACGGCACACCAGGCAACATCTCGCGGCACACTAGTGTGCCGCGGAACAGTGGTTGAAAAACACTGGAGTAAGGTGATCCTCATGCCCCAGCTAAGAGGAGGGGAGGGGAATATAAGAGAATCATGCAATTCCTAAGGCCAGGAAGCGAGTTCATGGTTGATGAGGGAGCTGCTATAGATGATGTCTGCTCCCAGTTCACCATTCTCACCCACAGCCCAACAGTCCAGGACAGCTTCTGTGGAGTGGCTGTTAAAGGGCTGCAGTCTCCAAATCCCTACTCAACCACGAAGCTCCTTGAGTGTCTCGGGGCCAGTTTATATTTATCAGACTCGTCTACCTCACAAGACTGCTATTTGCAGCTGGTGGGAGAAATCATATGAGCAGGCCGCCTGGGCTCCTTGGAGGAGAGGCAGACATAAATAAATACCCCAGCACCTCCCTTTTTAAGGTGCCTATGTCTCTACAGTGTTGGCAAAAGAGAACAAACAGAAAGGTATGAAGGTGAGGATGAGAGAGAGAGACGTCAAGGACAGGAGAGGGAGCCAAGGGTGCTACACAACCTGCCATAAACAGCGGCGTCCTCGCCTTTGCGTTTGACCGCTGTCCGTCTCTTGTGGTGCTGAAATGAGCCCGCTGTTGCCCTTACCCTCTCGAGCTCCGCTTCTGATCTGCTGCTCACTCCGGGAAGGAGATCTTTTTTGTCCCCAACCTTCACCCTCCCACATAGCTGTCCTCCGAGGTGTTAAAAGCACGTGGGGGAGGGAGGGCGACTCCTCCTTCTCCTTCAGCCCCGGAGCTGAAGGCGCAGGAATCCAGTATTCTCCGCCCTGCACACACAAAAATTAATTCAAAACAAAACAAAACAAAACAATCAAGCCCCTCAATAGGGTGCCGATCCCCAAGCGAGCAAAGGTGTCCTCTAAATGGGAGGCTGCAATGCGAAATCCGCTTACTCAGAAGTCCGTTTGCCTGACTGCAGTTCAGTAACAACTACTACTACTACTACTACAATAACTTATAATTTATGATTATTATCATTACGCATTTCGGCATTTTAGCACTCTCTTCGGCCAAAAACAGCTTCCAAATTGCACTCCACAAAACCGCGTTGAGCTTCAGGATCGACTCAGAACTTCTGAATGGATTTCCAGCGCTGAGTGGATTTTAACCTAGCTGCGCGCTCAACTTTAAGAGGGTGTATAGTTATCTAAGTAGTGCTTAGGCTAGCCAAACTGGCGCCCTCCAGATGTTTTGGACTATAACTCCAGATGTTTTGGATGGTGATGGGAGTTGCGGTCCAAAACATCTGAGGGGCACCAGGTTGAGCAAAAGCTGAAGTACAGGAAATCTTAATTGGAGGTTTTTAAACCAAGGTTGGCTGGCCATCTGTCTGGGATTCTTTAGCTGAGATTCCTGCATTGCAGGGGGTTGGACCAGATGAGGTCGCTTCCTTGAGGTCCCTTCCAACTCTACAATTCTATTATTCACTGTCCCTGAAATGTTTAGATACAAAGGAGCTTAACAACTACAACGAAGGCAGCTGGAGCTGGAAGTGACCAAGTGCAATCCGAACCATGTCTGCTTAGAAGTAAATCCTGTTGAATGACATGGGACGTACTCCCAGGCAGGTAAGTGGAGAAAGGACTGCAGCCTGAATTAGAGAACAAGAATTAGACTACACACCATGTTGGTTCTCTCATATCGAGTGGTGGAAAACCGGAAGGCTTTGCAAAGTTGTTGTTTGATATCCTTTGCAACAACTCGAGGCAAGCTCCCTCTAATATTCTAATGTTAATTCTGCAATGTGACAAAATTCCATCACACCGGTGGCGGCAGGCAGGGAGGGAGAGGGGAGCCATTTCTGCACGCTGACAACGAAAAGTATTGTTTCATAACGATTTTGCATTTTCCCTATAATGTTAGTAGCTTTTAAACCGATAGGCAGGTAACACATTTTTGAGTTAATTAAACAAATCTCTGCTCTGTTCTAAGATACAAAAGCCTAGACTCCTGAATACACTGAATACTTTCCTGCCTTTTCTGTTTTTCACTTTCGATTTTGGGTTTTATTCGCCGATACCATCCTGAACCTGAAGACATTTAAGCCAGCTTGCTGGCACGTAAAACGACGATCCAACACACAATTACCTGGAAGTAAATCTAATAGAACTTACCTTTGAGGAGACACGTTAAATAAAGTCAGCGTTTGATGCTCAGCATTGTGCAGGGCACTGGCTGCGATCGTATCCGATGAACACTTACGTGGCAGGTAACGTAGGCGTTATTAATTTCAGCCGTCCAGATTTGCTAAAATACCCTAAAAACTTTACACGCTTCTGGGGTATTTTAGCAAACCTGCAGGGCTGAAATAACGCATTTATTCCGCCACAGTCTCGATCCCTAACCACACTTGCTAGGGGGTGAGCCCCAATGAAGAAAATGGGATCTACCCCCGAGGGGGAAAAACTCGCGCAGGATTCCGCTACCGCGCATTCTCAAAAGCAGAGGACGCGGCTGAGTACAATCAGCGGACTTGGTTCTGCCTAGCACAAACCTCTTGGAAAAGGATCGTTCTGTTAATAAAATATATCACGGGGTATATTCTGCCTTTTATATATATTTTTGATTTTTGTCCCCGTAACAAGCATTCTAAATAAACTCAGCGTAATAGTTGTGACAGAGTTTGTTCTAAAATTATGCACTGCTAGGATCTATTTTGTTGTGGCCGATAATAAAAGAAATCGCCTCCCCTCGACCGTTTGGCAAATATATGACGCGAAACTTTATAGATTTTTGTTCTCCAATAAAAATAATAAAATGCCAGTTATTTTATTTGCGGATTACTGGAACGAGAATCATATTGACAATGTTCTTCCTTTGTCTTTACTTCCCTCGCTTTGCCTTACATTCTTTCAATTTTTTGTGACCAGGAGTTATCATAATGCTAGACCCGATTTGTGAATGTATGTTTTTATTTTGTTGTTTTTATTTCACTGGCCGCTTTTCCATCTGTCTGTCTATCTGTTTAAAACATGAATAAAATAAAGGCGGGGCCTCCCTCCAATGACCCTGGAGGCATGTTTTCTGAAACACGTTCCTAAACATCTTTTAAACCATAGATTCTTGTTTGTTTAATGCTAACCTCCAAAGTTATTGTGAAGCAAAACTAAATAAGTGGCACCTGTTGAACTGGTCATGACGCATCCACAACACCGTTTTACATGAGCCGGTTGGTATTCAACTAAGTTTTACTCAAGAGTCAGAGTAGACTCGTTGACATTAATGAACATGCATAAAACTTAGTTGAATACCATCCATTATAGCTACTCTGTAAAAGAGCAGCCCTATACTTCAGTGTAGTTTGCTCCAAGGTAAACGGGTATAGGATTGCTAAAACTAAAAAGCTTATGTTCCACTCACAAGATGGCTATAATGGGCGAAAAATCCGGTTGTGATAGGCTTATTTTTTGGCAGGATCCTAAGGTCTCCAACACAATGGGACTTCCTTTTGAGCAGACAAATTTAGACTTGCCCTATAAACTGCGTTCTTGGTAGTGGTGCCGTGTGTGTGTAAGGGAGAGATCGCAGGTGGCTATGTAGCGCCACAATTTCTTACAAGGGAGTATGGAATTCCAATTTTCCTTTGTGGTTGGAGATTTTAATCTGCCTTGAATACAGAAAACATTAGCCATTTGGGCTTCAATCATATATAGGCACACCTTCACTTAGGAGCGTCATTAAATCCAGTAGGTCTGCGTAAACGTACTGCAAAATCCCTTCTGCGTTTGCAACACCTCCGCCGAAGTGACCCTTTAAATCCACTCGATAAATTCTGTAGGCTCGTCTTCCAGGCAGAATGAAAGGCGCACAACTCTTTCGGGACTCAACGATCCCGCTTCCTTCCTCTCTCTTTTAAGTCGGGGACAGAAGTAATACTTCCTACTTCGGCACCGGATTGCAACCGTGGCGCGGAACTCCATCTCTTCTCGTTCCTCCTACTTACAAAATAATGTCCCCAATCCCCATCCTAAACGCATAATTGATAAACCAATCCTAGGGACATATGCGCAGCAGGGAATAAAATTCTCCCTGCACCCCCGGAATCAATTCCTACTAAGAAGGGATTCAAAGCTTTTCTTTCAGGAAATCGCCTCTTAAAGTAACCCCTCCGAGGCTCCGACTCAGGGTGTGGGGGGGGAGTGGATCGGACTCCGAGCGCGCTCAGCCACCCCACCCTCAATTCACGCCCTTGGGCGCAGGTGGCAGTAGCAGCTGCGCGTGGAACGCGCGTCAGGTGCTGCCCGAACGCTTATTAAGGCCGCGCTTGGCGCGCGCGCCGCCCTTTCCTGGAAGATTTGGAGCCGAGCCGGCCATGCAGGATCAGGTCGGTGGGCCGCTTGCAGGCCCGGGGGAGGGGCTCTGTTGACTGGCGCAAAGACTGGTTCTCCAGCATAGTGCCCATGACCGTTGGGGTGGCAAGCCTGCTGTGGGCTTTTGTTTGGAGAGTGTGCCCCATGGGGCCCTCCCCGTGGGGCAGCCTTCCCAAGTACACATGCGTCTGATTAGGCGTGACCTGAGAATAACTCATGCATAGGGCCACCTTGCAAAACGCTCAAGGTGGGGGGGGGGGGTTACCCAATGAGCCTCAAAGGTCTTTTTTTCTGGGATTTTGGCTGACTTTTTCTTGGCTGCAAATGGGTGGTGATTTTATTTTTATTTGCTGGGGACACATTGAAAATCTATGCCCTATCTTTTAATCAAATACTACCAGGAGCGGCTTATACCAGATGAAATACCCAGCTGTCCCATGTGGGTTACAGCAGCCACCATGGGGAACACCAGTTGCTGGAAACCACAGGAGTGGAGTGAGCTCCTGTACTCTGGTCCTGTTTGTGGGCTTCCCATTGATGCTTTTCTTATGTTCACTTAAAAACAATTCTGGCACAAGTTCACTGATGCTCTGTCTTGAGGACATCTCCAGTATTTATTTATTTATTTATTTATTTATTTATTTTGCAGTGATCAACATAAGTAAAGTACTGGAATTACAGGGGTGGGTGGGGACGCATTGTGGAGAGGGCCATTGCCTCTACCTTTCCTAATGCTCTTGGGGTGGGGGCCTAGTGGGGAAAATTGGTGAGTATGAGCAGCTGGGCAAGTGGGCTTCCATTAAGGGACCCTCTGCCATTTCTGCCCACAATTTGAGCTCTGGGTAGATATTTCTAATCAAAATCTGTATGTTTGAAATTATTGTGTGTCTGCCCCCCCCCCCCCTGTATAGGAAGAAGAGAGTAGAGAAAATGATGGTGACATGCTGGACAGATCTGAATACTATGTAAATATCACCATGTGCACAACATTGTTCAGTCGGCTTAAAATCAGATGTCTTTGTTTTAGAGACTCTCATCTTTTCAGCATATTGAGGGCCAAATGAGCCCCAGCAGCAGAAGCTCACACAAGACTTCCACCATTGTCCTCCCCACACACTCTTTCAAATTGGCTTGTGTGTGTTTTAGGAGAAGCGCCAGAGAAGAGTGTGGGGAAAGGAGAGCAAGCTAAAATGCTTGTGCTGATGGACCCATTTCCATAGTGCTGTGTTGAATTCCTCCCTCTGTTTTCAAAGTTGGTATGGACCAAGAAGTGACTAGATCAGGGGTCAGCAAACCTTTTCAGCAGGGGGCCAGTCCGCTGTCCCTCAGACCTTGTGGGGGGCCGGACTATATATATTTGTTGTTCAGTCGTTTAGTCGTGTCCGACTCTTCGTGACCCCATGGACCAGAGCACGCCAGGCACGCTTATCTTTCACTGCCTCCTGCAGTTTGGCCAAACTCATGTTAGTAGCTTCGAGAACACTGTCCAACCATCTCGTCCTCGGTCGCCCCCTTCTCCTTGTGCCCTCCACCTTCCCCAACAGCAGGGACTTTTCTAGGGAGTCTTCTCTTCTCATGAGGTGGCCAAAGTACTGGAGCCTCAGCTTCAGGATCTGTCCTTCCAGTGAGCACTCAGGGCCGATTTCTTTAAGGATGGATAAGTTTGATCTTCTTGCAGTCCATGGGACTCTCAAGAGTCTCCTCCAGCACCATAATTCAAAAGCATCAATTCTTCGGTGATCAGCCTTCTTGATGGTCCAGCTCTCACTTCCGTACATTACTACTGGGAAAACCATAGCTTTAACTATACGGACCTTTGTCGGCAAGGTGATGTCTTTGCTTTTTAAGATGCTGTCTAGGTTTGTCATTGCTTTTCTCCCAAGAAGCAGGCGTCTTCTAATTTCGTGACTGCTGTCACCATCTGCAGTGATCATGGAACCCAAGAAAGTAAAATCTCTCACTGCCTCCATTTCTTCCCCTTCTATTTGCCAGGAGGTGATGGGACCAGTGGCCATGATCTTAGTTTTTTTGATGTTGAGCTTCAGACCATATTTTGCGCTCTCCTCTTTCACCCTCATTAAAAGGTTCTTTAATTCCTCCTCACTTTCTGCCATCAACGTTGTGTCATCAGCATATCTGAGGTTGTTGATATTTCTTCTGGCAATCTTAATTCCGGCTTGGGATTCATCCAGTCCATACTTTCGCATGATGAATTCTGCATATAAGTTAAATAAGCAGGGAGACAATATACAGCCTTGTCGTACTCCTTTCCCAATTTTGAACCAATCAGTTGTTCCATATCCAGTTCTAACTGTAGCTTCTTGTCCCACATAGAGATTTCTCAGGAGACAAATGAGGTGATCCGGCACTCCCATTTCTTTAAGAACTTGCCATAGTTTGCTGTGGTTGACACAGTCAAATGCTTTTGCGTAGTCAATGAAGCAGAAGTAGATGTTTTTCTGGAACTCTCTAGCTTTCTCCATAATCCAGCGCATGTTCACAATTTGGTCTCTGGTTCCTCTGCCCCTTCGAAATCCAGCTTGCACTTCTGGGAGTTCTCGGTCCACATACTGCTTAAGCCTGCCTTGTAGAATTTTAAGCATAACCTTGCTAGCGTGTGAAATGAGCGTAATTGTGCGGTAGTTGGGGCATTCTTTGGCACTGCCCTTCTTTGGGATTGGGATGTAGACTGATCTTCTCCAGTCCTCTGGCCACTGCTGTGTTTTCCAAACTTGCTGGCATATTGAATGTAGCACCTTAACAGCATCATCCTTTAAAATTTTAAATAATTCAGCTGGAATATCATCACTTCCACTGGCCTTGTTGTTAGCAGTGCTTTCTAAGGCCCATTTGACTTCACTCTCCAGGATGTCTGGCTCAAGGTCAGCAACCACACTACCTAGGGTGTACGAGACCTCCATATCTTTCTGATATACACATATATATATATGGAATGAACGAATTCCTATGCCCCATAAATAACCCAGAGATGCATTTTAAATAAAAGCACACATTCTGCTCATGTAAAAACACCAGGCAGGGCCCACAAATAACCCAGAGATGCATTTTACATAAAAGGACACATTCTACTCATGTAAAAACATGCTGATTCCCAGACTGTCCGCGGGCCAGATTTAGAAGGCGATTGGGCTGGATCTGGCCTATGGGCTTTAGTTTGCCTACCCATGAGCTAGATGATCAATGGTGAGAAAGCTAATCTGTCCATAATTGAGAGGCTACAAGTTTTTCAATATGTTGCTTCTGCATGTTTTTTTCTAGCTAGAGTCATTACTTTGTGATGCCTTCAAGGGAAAAGGATTTCAGAAAATAAAAGAAATAATCCAAGGAAATGATATTTATCCTCAGAAATACAGCAAGCAACTATTAAACCAACTGGACAAAGTTCTAAAAAAGGCAAGTAGGAAAAGGAGCCATTGCTTCAGCTGCAATTCTGTAGCTTCTTTCTGAGGAGTAAGCCCCACTGAACTCAATGAGGCTCACTTCTGAGTAGACATTTATAGGACTGCGCTGTTAATCTCTTAAAATTCAGTCCTTTGAATTGCTTGTTTATGCAGTAATGCAGGATTTCCCTCCATCCTAGGAACTGGACAAAAATGAGTTCACAAATGTATCCCTATTGTTGAAGTGCATTCAGCAGTATTGTAGAAGTGATCCTCGAAATGGTGTAAATTTGCTTCTTCAGGAGGGATTGATAGCAAAGATAAGTAACCCTATGCGTGAATGGCTGTTTAAGTGCTATGCTATGTATAAACCATACTAATGCTCCATGAAACAGAAATGTCCTTGTTCTAAGAACTGGTGATCTTAGCCAAAAGCTGACCAAACCAAACTTCTAAATAGCCCTTCTTTCCGTTGGGAATTAGTTATCTTCCCCCCGCCCCGCCAAAAAACATTTTTTTTTTAAAAAAAATTGCAGTCAGTTTGTTTGACCTCATTTTGTTACTTGTAGACAAGGATTGCAATCTTCCTTTTTTGTTTTGTTTTATGCAGCTAGGCATGGCTCAGTGAAGATTTGTGTTATTTCATTGAAAGAAGAGATCTGTTTCATAAATTGGGAATAACCCACATAAGACGGGCAGGCAATATCCATGGGCAGCTTCTATCTTGCTCTTCATCCCTCCCTGTATAATAAAAACACTCGTGGGTCCTTGTACCTGTGTAATTGTCTTCTTTCTCCTAGTTGCATTTCTGTAGGTAGAAAACTAGCTTTGAGACATTCCTTTGACTTTGCTTGTGTGCGTCTTGTTTGTTTTACATAGTCACTTGGTTTGAAAGAACCAGAGAATTTCTGAGTCTGATAGAACCAAGTGAAAGTACATTGTTGGTCCAGCTTGTTGAAGACTTCTTCGACACTGCCTTGGTAAGTGCACAGAGACAACCGTGCTGTGTTGCGGCCTTTTGGCAACCATATTTGTGTGCCATGAAGCGGCTGGTTATGAACCCCACAAATCTCTAGGGGAGCATGTGGCCTGCCGGAATTTGTCAGACTCCAAATCCCATGAGTCCCAGCCAGCATGGCCAAAGGTCAGGGATGGTGGGAGCTGTAGTCCAACAACATCTGGAGGAACAAGTTCCCCAGCTCAGTGGTAAGCTAATGCTTTCCTTGTATGTTTATAATGGACTGTATGGATGCAGCTTTGTGCTACACTAGAACATCATGGTAATGTGGAAAGCCATCCTGTGAACCTGTTAAAATGCAAAGATGTATGTGGGTGTTGTGCAGACCCTCCAAGTGTTCCTGTTTTCCAGGGACAGTCCTGGATTTACAGAAGCCGTACCAGTTTCTGATTTAATTCCAGATTGTCCCACTTTTCCTTAAGATGTCCTTATTTCAAACAGAGAAATATTGAAGGGTATGGAGTTTTGTGACCCCCCCCCCCAGCCAAAGAGATAAGTAACAAAGAACCATTAGAAGGCATCTGTATATATCGGGACTTTAAAAAAAAGTTTATGTTTTTATATACTTTGGAAGCCGCCCAGAGTGGCTGGGGTTACCCCATCAGATGTGCAGGGTATAACAACAACAACAACAACAACAATAATTAATAATAATTATGGAATACGATGTCCCTTTCTTTATTGGAGAAATGTTGGAGGGTGTGGTTGTGCAAGCTAAGGCTGATTTTGATAAATGCTCCCAGTGACCAACTGGAAAATGGAAGTTGTGCTTCCGGGCTTTCAGTGCCCTATGTGCCTGCAGGAACATTATGTTCACTTCCCATATGGTTCAGCTGCATTGTGTAGCCAGTGTGGTGTAGTGGTTAAGAAGAGCGGTAGACTTGTAATCTGGTGAACCGGGTTTGTGTCTCCGCTCCTCCACATGCAGCTGCTGGGTGACCTTGGGCTAGTCACACTTCTTTGAAGTCTCTCAGCCCCACTCACCTCACAGAGTGTTTGTTGTGGGGGAGGAAGGGAAAGGAGAATGTTAGCTGCTTTGAGACTCCTTCGGGTAGTGATAATGCGGGATATCAAATGCAAACTCTTCCTCCTCTTCTAGCAAGTAACCACGCCAGCGCCACAGGGTGGCAATGCTAGTGAGGCCAGCAGCCATGACATCTGAGCAACAAATGTGGGGTGCTGCTTCAGATTTTCCTGTGAAGACCCAACCATGCAATTTTTGCTGGAAGCTATGTTGTTCAAAGTGCATAGCAGTTGGCCCTAACTTGTCGTCATACTATGTAACATTTTTACAAAACCTGCATGGGAAAATGGGAATGTAGAAAATCTGTACATGGTTGAAATGCACTGCATGAATGACCATGATAATAATTCAGGACGAGTCTAATTTTGAAATAAAACTCAGCGTTGAGGAGCGGAAACTTGTTCTGTTTGAACCTGGCGGGTATTACGGTTAAGCACACTTTACAATGCTGTGATATATTAGTGCTGGTGTGTTAAGTTTTATAAACTGGGCAGTATTTTGGATGTGCTGTATTTTGATGCATGCCAATAAGGTATTAACTTTGAGTTATATCCATTCTGTTTCTCTTCCCATCCCCACAACATCTTGCTTTCAGATTATTGGCAAAAGCAACACTGAAGGTCAGTCGCTAAATACCTTTAAGTATCTGATGATGATTTATTACATTTATTCATTGCCTTGTACAGAACAGTCTTGAGGCAATATGTCAAAGGACAAATGCAAAAGTTACATTTTTAAAAAGAAGTGGTTTTAAGTAGAATTTATGGCTGTTAAATGCATACGATTTGTAACTACAATACTGTACTATGCATACCTCTCCAGGAGTAAGTGCAATTGAACACATTGAGATTTACTACTGAATGAACATGCAATGTTTTTGTTGGGCTTTCTTTCTAAATTATTTTGAGTCCTTGAGGAGAATAGGAGTAAACAAAAGAAGTGAGGCTGCCAGGTTTATTTAGACTGAATTAGACAACCAATTAATACATTGGATCAGTGGTTCCCAATTAGCTAAGTACTGAGGAGCCCCTGTTTTTCAAAAGCCATGGGCTCCCTAATTTGGACAATTTTGATATCTCTATGGTAGTTTTTGTTATGTGAATGGTGCCATGGACCTCCTGGTGTCTGCAGACCAGCAAATGGAAACCGCTGCTTAGATCATTCTAGTGGGTCCCCTCCAGTTAATCAGACCAAGAGATTAGGATACTGTACTGTTGTCTGTTTTTTGATGCTTTGTTTCTGATGCTTTGCTGTAGTAAGGAATTGGAATGGGCGACACACTAGAAATGGATTTTCCTTCTGTTGTCTTCCATATTGCGAAAGTCGCACACACCTCAGTAATGCACAAATATTTTTAATTGACTAAAAAGCAAATTATTGATCAGCTAAAAATTATCTAGTCTGTGTACAGCTCTAGTAAAAATGCAGTAGATATTTAAACTTCTGCAATGAGGGAGCGAAAAGCAAACCTCTTGTACAATATTACAAAAAGCAGGTCACACTGATTTGGGAAGATTGCTATTCCAATAAGAGAGACTGTGGCACTGCTTTGAAACTTAGAAGTCGTTCCCTGTCTAACTGGTAACAAATGTGTGTTTCTCTCCCAACTTCTCTGTTATAGGGGGAAAGCAGTTGCTGGAGTCTTTCATACCATATTTGGGACATCTAGCTGTTGATTCTCATGTGAGCTGTTTCCTTCGACAGGAGGTCAGTTTCAAACAAGGAGTATGTGGTATGATTTCTATGAAGTAAAACAAAGTCGTGAGTCAGTTACTTACTCTTGTCTTCCTACATTTCCTACACTTATCAAAGGCTTTGAGAACCTTAAACACTCTGCTGGATAACACCGGAAAAGAGGAGAAAAAGAGGTTTGCCGGGTCTGAAGAGATGTGTCTGCTTACGTAAGTAGCTTTGTAACATGTGGGCTTGATCCTTGTGTGTCTTCTGTGCTCTGTTAGGTGCTAGGAAGGAATCTTTCCCCTCTTTTGTACTTAACAGAAAGTTTGATTTTTTTTGCTGAAGTAAATGAGGAGACGTTTGCATCCAATAATGTCTTGCATTAGTGCAGTGTGGCTAGCCTATGTGGTCTTGCAGCTGTTTTTGGACTACAACTCCCATTATCCCTGACTCGACTAGCCGAAACCCACCACTGGCTACCTAAGAACATAAGACTAGTCTGTTGGACCAGGCGTATGGCCCATCTAGTCCAGTTTTCACAGTGGCCAACCAGATGCCCAGTGTGGGGAAAGCAGAACATGAGCACAGGAGCACTCCATAAATAGTCCTGCTTCAGTTACTGCTGGGAAACATATGGAGACAGTTTTAAGTTTTTGTATACCGCAGCACTGCACTTGTAGTTGAAGATCCATATGACTGTTCGAGTGAAGAACTTCCTTTTATGAATGGTGCATTTGAATATTAGGGAGAAAGGCATTTGGTTGCTGTGGCCCTAAATTGCTACGTTGCTCCGAAAAGATTAAATTGGACAGTCTCGGCAAAAGTTCCCTTTCAGTCCACTCCTATTATGCATGTTTTGTTTCTCAGTTTTGACTGTTCATACCTTACATCTAAATATTTAATCCCCAATGATTTCTCTCTCTAAGGCTTCAAGCTCATTAATGGGTTATGTCGTTTCAGGAAAGAACTTGCAAAAGCAATTCTGGATGTTGGTGGTAAGAAAAACTTAGCATCTTGGTCAGGGCTGGGAAAAGTCCAGGTACCCGTTTTGACGAGGCCTTAGAAATCTGATGCTAAAACCCAAGAATACGGAAACTCCTGTGTAGAGTGGTGCTTCTCAACTGATGTTAGCTGTGAAACTAAGCTGCTGCCTAGGAATTGAGTGAAGCCACCCACATGTTGTCGGGGTTTGGGTGCTGGAGCTCCTCGTGCACGGCCTTGGACTGGTTATGCACGAGGCACCAGTTGCGGGGAAAGCGGCCAGCGTTCCGCGTGCTTTTGAGCACGGTCGCCGGCCAAGCCTCACAGTCTGAAGGATGATGAGTAAGCCAATTGAAGACTCTGGTGGTGTGTGAGTTCCTAATTGCCTTCTTTAATGAAAAGTTGCCTCGTGAAATAAAATATATACCCTGACTCTGAATAGGCGGACCAAATTAAAGAAATTAAAAATTTTACTTTACTCCCCCCTTTAACCCCAAAGGAAGACAGACACCGGTTGTATCTTTAGTGGCTTCGGCAGAACCCGCGTAGGCTCGTCCCCTAAGCTAAGTTCCCCTAAGCTTAAAGACCCTGCGCGCCCAATCTTCCGCGAGGCTAACTAAATAAACTAAAACCGAAATATCTTCCGCGGGCCTAACCCTAGGCTAACCTAAAAGAAAACCTAACTAAAACTAAAACCGAATGATCTTCCGCGATCTAACTCTAACTAAAGAAAAACCCATCCAACCCATCCAGCCCGCTCCTAGTCCCTTAAACTAAACTTGACTTCAACTAAAACCCAACTAAAAGAACATGAACGAAATCCTCTAAAAGAACGTGCGGTCTCGTGCCTAAGCGGGGTGCCTCTGCCTTTTATTAGGGAACAAACGTGACATCATCATTAGTACTTTAACCAATAAAATCACTGTTACTGCCCTCCAAAAAGGCGGGAAGCAAGTTTAACGCTCATTAACAACTTTGAACATGACCGGATCTACAAAATAAAGGCGGATTAATCTCATAAGTGAACCACACTATTCATTCATGCTTTCACTTTCGCTTTTAGGCGCAATTATACTAAAAGTAGACCTTGAAAAACTTATAAAATAACCAAATAAATATGAATCCATGGCGGATCCGTGAAACGTATTCCGACATATCATCTTTCTTTTTTTGTTTTAAATTAAATTAATTTTGATTTAGTTATATAAAAAAAATAGAGATATCATAAGTATTTATCTGACATAAACATTACCATTTGTTTTGATATATAACTTGACATGAAAGGGCAGAGCATCAACAGTGCCAACAGTGTCCACATCAAAACTGTGATATAAACACCAGTAACACTATCAACATCCACCCCCTTCATAAGAGGAAATACTTGTACAATAATGTAGCAATAAAGTCATGAAAATAACAAACCACTAGCCGAACATAAAAAGTGATCGATCCGATACACTGTAAACCTTTAAGGCATATATAAATACTTCAATATGTAGTGTAATACAACAAATCATCTCATAAGTATGTATACTTTCGCGTGCAGCGTAAAACAACAAATTACTCCCCAAACACAAGAGAGGACCTGATGCAGGTCCAAAATTAAAAATAACGGATAATGACTGCTCAAACATAAGAGAGGTCCCGATCCGGGACCCAAAATTAAAATATAACTAGAGCTGGGGCTACATGGCCTACCCAGACCCCTCCCCCATTTTTTTTAATATTTTATTTGGAAACTAAGGAAAATGGATAAGGAAACATAAAAGGTGTGTGGCACTGAGGCTACAGAATCGAGGGAACTTTAGATTCTGGACTTACCACAGCGACCACAGGTAACGGGGAACTAGGGTCCGATTCCAGAAAGGGGATTTAAGGCACCTAAGTACAAGTGGTTTGCGCCACAAGAGGGGATTTAAGCTACCTATATAAAGGTGTCCCAGCCAGGATGAGGATTTAAACCATCTACGCAAGGGTTTCCAGCGAAACGAGATGGGAATTAAACCAAACTACATAAAGGTCTCCCATGAACAGCAGGAAACAAGGTGAAGGGAAAAGCTGGGAACCTGGTTTACTGCCAAAGGTAGCATATAGAGGGGGATTTTTTCAAAGAAAAAGGGGTACCAAGAGGGTAGGACACCACCAGACTTGACATATATATCTTGAACAAATCCGAGAATGACCAATACTTTGACCAAAGGAAGTCATTTCAAATAAAGTATATAAATGTTACCACATTTTGAATTACAACTTTTGCAAGCACAACGAGGAGATTTAGGATCATTGAAATAAAACATATATGCATGAATATGTCTATGACTAGAACTGCACAAAGACAATGTTTTTAACCTTACATAAACATTTCCATATCATCAAAATTGTGACGCTCTAAATGGAAACCATTTCAGAAAAGCTTTGCATATATAAACATCCATATCATTAATTATCAAGCTATAAGGAAAACACATGTAACATGCGAGGCGGATATTTCAAGAAGCATACAAAGGTAAATATGCAATTTTTACAAGTACAATATAAAGTACAAGACAGGTTCAGAACTGCAAAATGGTGTTGGAGAGGAGGATGAAGACGATGAATGAGTTGCCGGTCGTCTTCTTCTCCGACTACACACGACCATGTAGAAGAAATAGTCCTGGAACTCAGGAAAAGTTCGTGGAGCTCAGGAAAGTACTGAAACATTGAGTTCTGAAGAACCAACAATACCTGTAGAAGAAAGGAGGTTAAGCAAGCAAATCAAGGTGATCTGCTAGTGAATGCAGGTAAGAGAATAACTGGAACAAATCTAGGTAGCCAGGAACCAAAGGCCACCCAGAGGCAAACAAAAGGCATAGGTTGAGGATTTTTGAAGAGTTGCTGCATTTGACACGAAGTTGAGAAGTTAGCGAGTAGCTAACAACCAGAGTTAGACATCACGGCTTGCGATGAAAAGGGAGCATCGGATTTCACGCAAAGTTTGTCCAGCGTGTCTTCTAGAGAGGAATGAATGTTGAACGCACAAACAGGCGTGAGAGGTAAGGGTTTTTTCCACAGAAGCAAGGACAGTCCTCCGCCGAGAGGATTAAGCAACAAGGGGCTGTCGTTGAAAATGCAGGCTGGCAAGTACCACGCAGGGCTACATGACTTGACTTTCAGGTGAAGAGTTCCTTGCGGAAGACCGTACTTCTGAGCACAAGGAGGAACCGTCTGAAGAGCCTGTAGTAGAGTCCTTGGTTGATGCAGGAAAAGATACTCCAAAAGAATACCTGGGGAGGTGCGGAGCATATTTGCAATCAGGTAGAGAGCAACAGAAAGCAGGTGAAAAGGGTTTGCGGTTTTGGTTGGAAACAGGTATGCTGCAAGAAGTGATGGCAGCAATCTGTAGACACGGTGAGTGCCATTCAAAACCAGCCAACAGAATGCCCATGCGAAAGACAGCACGGAACATAGCAAGGAACGTCCCATGGTTGGCGATTGGATCACTAAGACAAGGGAAAGTTTCAGCGGCGTGAGAGTGCTTGAAGATGCTGCTGAACAGAACTTGTAGACAGGAGAATTCACCTTACCAAGCAGTGAAACTTTCCAGGAGAACTTTGCAATAGGCTTACTGCAAAGGACAGTGTTGAGACTATCAAGGGAACGCTCTAAGGTCAATGACTGTGGAGCTTTATCCATGAGGTACTGACGGAGAGTAAAGGGTTGCATGCGATTCTGGTGTAGTAGCTCTTTGATTAGGGCCTCTGCTGCAGCGAGCTTTTCTGACGTCAGCGCCCATTGGTCGACCCATACAGGGGGTCCTTCCTTCCATGTGAGTGGAAGAGCATGTACTGGCGCTGATGCAAAGGCCCACATCAAAAATGCGTATGGATAACAGTTCTTGCTTTAGACAATAAGTCTCTACCCCAAAGGGTGATAGGCACATCCATAACAAGTGGACGGAGCTGCACCATGGAGCCTGAGTCTGACTGGAAGGTAATCGGATGTACGCTCTGGTGGGCGGGTTCGAAACCTCCGACTCCGAAGACTTCCTGGGTGACAGTCGTTGCCCACTGGTCAGGCCAATCTTTTCTGGCGATCACTGTAACATCTGCGCCTGTATCAAGAAGACCCTTGATCTTTCGTCCACCCATTTCTAAGACGAGATGAGGGCGTTCTTCTGTAATCTTGATTAGCGCCATTGCTGCCTGAGGAGGCAAAGAGTCTACAGGAGCTGTAGGCGTAGAAGTAAGCAAATAAAGTCTGGCAATTTCTAAACCTTTTGTTAGGACACAAGGAACAGTTGAAAATCCTGGAATCAGCAATTGCGATGAATCTGTGATTCGAACTAGGCCTGCAGTCAGTGTGACTGTGGCAGGGAGGCGATCCATCCTAGGCAGGATAAGGCAAATTGAAGTGTCTGGGAATGGACCACGAATGGATGTTGGCAATTGCTGAGCAAACCATGGATTTGAAAAGTAACAGTCCTCTGTTAAGAAGAGTGGTATACCTGGGACAGAAGATTCTTCTTGTTCTTCGTTGGCAGTGTTTGAAGACATCTTTTTGGCTTCGGGTTTTTTGCACTGCTGAAGTTGGCAACTCTGAAGCTGCTTGGCGTTGAGTTGGCAAACCTGAGGTTCTTCCGTTGGTGAGAGTTGCTGATGCTGTCGAACCTGTTGGCATTCAGTCAGTTGTGCATCAAACTGGCAGGATGGAACTTCTTCTTTGACACAAGGCAGTTGAAGTTGTTGTTCATGATAATTATTTGATTGTGGCGGGCTGAGCTTAAAAGCTGGAGGTGACACAAAGGTGTGGACATTGTTAACTGGAGTGATGTTTAAGCTTCCACAAGAGGGAGCTGTCTCACTCACTTGCATTCTTTGGCCACATGGAAAGTGATCATCAGCTGGGCTGCTACCTGGATATTGCTGTTTCATCAAGGGCAAATGTCCTTCAATGACAGATTGACCTTGACTCAAAGGTGAGTAAAGCTCAGGTGCTGTGAGGTTGACCTCAGTAGAATGTTTTCTCAACGTTGAAGGCAATTCTGCGATCAAAGACTTGACTGTGATTGCTTGTTGTGAAGCAGGGGTTACATCAGCAGGAACTGAAGGGCGGTCAGCAGAAGGTGAACTGAATGCTGTGTTCTCTACTGGAACCCTTTGAATAGGTAAGGCAGATGATGAAACCTCTGGAACCTGAATGTTTGATGAGGTCACATCTTTTCTCTGGACATCTGAAGAGTAGATATCTCTCTGGATCACTCTTTTTTCCTGATGACCTGGATAAGGAGTAGCGTTGTTCACCTTTCTGGGACGATTGACCTTCATGATGTTCTTGAACTTGCACCCTATTGTTTTACCGGGGCCGGGGCGCGGCCCGCAGAACCGTTTCCCTGAACTGGAGATGAGGTAGGTGATGTATTTTGTGGATTCAAACGACAATCGTTCGCCCAATGAAATCCTTTCTGACAGATGGGACATCTCTCTGGCGGCTTGGCAGAAGGCCTTGGCGTTGTTGTGCACTGCGACCGGAAATGCCCATCGCCTCCACACCCATAGCACTTCTTGACTGGCGTAGAGCTGTCTTGACGTGGCATCTGTACCGCAGCTGCCAAGAGCTGTGCTTTGTAGGAGTGGGTACCGACATTCTGGCAGACGCGTAGCATCTCAGTCAATGTGGCATCTGGACGAGCTGCAACTGCTGTTAGGGCATTCTTGCAGTCATCATTGGCATTTTCAAAGGCAAGTTGTTTTGTCAGCATGTTTCTGGCATGACGATCTTCTATCTGGCGTTCCACTGCAACAATCAGGCGATCCACAAAGTCCCCATAAGGCTCCTTTGGACCTTGCCTAACTGCAGCGAATCCTGATACTGAGCTAGCATCTGTGCGATTGGGTAGTCTGCGCCAAGCTTTGACCACGATGTCTGCTATGGTGACGAGTGCAGCATCAGGTATGGCTAGCTGTTGATTGAGATTGGAGTAATGTCCTGATCCTGTGAGCATATCTTCTGTGGCAAGTGGTGTTGCACGTCTGGCTGCCACTTCTTTCCACTCTTGCAGGCACAGAAGAGCATCTGTAGGCGACAGGAAGGTGCGAAGTATCAACTTCCAATCAGATGGCAGAAGTCTACTAGTGGACAGTCCTTCAAGTAAACTTCTAGTATAAGGAGCTTGAAGTCCATTTTCGCGGATGGCTTTTCGCAGTTCACGTAGTGTTTCAAAAGGAATAGCTTGATATCTTGCAGGTTGTCCTCCATTGGCACGAATAACTGGAAAGATGTGCATTGGATCAGCACTAAAGTCTATTTGTCCCAAAGCTGCTTCTAAAGCTTGAGTTCTGCAGATGGGTTGCATTGCTGTTGGATCTGTAGGTGGCATCAGTGAGTTTAAATCTTCTTGATGCTTTCCAAATGATGAGCCACTAGATGGCGCTAAAGAGTCTTTGACATCTGGATGCCTTGAAGATGGCTGACTATGAAGACAAGATGGCTGACTTGAAGTTGGATGAAGACAAGATGGCTGACTTGAAGTTGGATGAAGACAAGATGGCTGACTTGGAGTTGGAGCATAAGGTTGTTGGCTCTGTACTGCAAGTCCTGGCATCTGGATCATCATTGTTTGGCTTTGCTCTTGTCTTGGAATCTGCATTGGCATTGGAGGTGCTGAAGGGTTGGTAAATTGCTGTTGTGCTGCTTGCATTGAAGCTTGGATTGCTGTTGATTGGAAATCAGCTTGCTGCAAAACTGGAGCTGCTGGCTTGAGCGCGGCCTGCAGGGCAGCAGGGTTTGCTGGCAAAAAGGCTGCTTGCTGCTGCTGCTGCTGGATCGCTGGCAAAAGCGCGGCTTGCGATGGAGGAAGCGGGACCGTTGCTTGGAGCGAGGTCCGCGGCTGCTGCTGACTTGAAATCGCTGGCTGGTAAAAGGCCTGCGATGACTGCTGAGCGACTGGCGGTGGGGCAGTCCGCGGCGGGGCTTGAAAGGCCGACGGCGTCTGCTGCACCGGCACAGGCGGCAATGAATCTGGCAACGACAAATTGGACAAGGGCGAGTGCATGTACGACAACGGGGCCTGAACTGGCTGCTGCGAGGGGGCCGAAAATGGCACAACCGCAAGCGGCAGCACAGGGGCACTATTAAAAGCAGTATTTCCTAAATTCACTGTTCCATTAAGCAAAACATTTCTTGGAGCGATTTGTTGAAAGCAGTTTCTTACTTTGCTCCATACTAATTGTACAGGAATTCCGATTTTCGGGTTGGCCATAAATTCTAACCCGATCCTTTCCCATGAAGCTAAATCTTTCGTTCCTTCCTTAGGGACCCAGGGACAAATTTCCCCAATGGTTTTAACTAAAAGCTCTACTTCTGATTCAGAGACAGGGTGACCATTTCTTTTCAAAAGGTACAATAAATCTTCACAAAATTTTACTTGAGCAGTTGAGAGTGAGGAGCCCATTTTTTAGCACTTTTCCAAAACTTTTCCTCCCCCACCCGTAGGCTTCTACTAGGGGACACCGGTTCTACCCGTAGGCTTTAACCGAAAAACCTGGCACCCGTAGGCTTTAGCCAGAAAACCTCCGCCCCCACCCGTGGGCTTCTACTAGGGGCTACCGGCCCTACCCGTAGGCTTTGACCGAAAAACCTGGCACCCGTAGGCTTTAGCCAGAAAACCTTTCCCTCCCACCCGTAGGCTTTTTCGGGAGACACCGGCCCTACCCGTAGGCTTTGACCGAAAACCCTGGCACCCGTAGGCTTTTGCCAGACCCTGGCACCCGTAGGCTTTTGCCAGAACCCTTCCCACCCGTAGGCTTTAGGGAAGACCTTATCCTGCCCGTAGGCTTACACTAAACTCCTTGCCGCTCTACCCGGGGACCCCTTGGGGCAAAAATACACGCGCGCAATTTCTATTTACAGTACTTTGTGCAAGCGGTGGATTCGCGCTACTGCAGCGAAATCCTGGATAAACCGGGCCGTTATACCTCACCTCTCAATGTCTGTTTCCGAGCCACTTCCGATATGTTGCTTTCAACCGGAGTCTTCGTGGAAGCGATTTTTGACTACGCTTTGCCTCACACGGGGCACCACTTGTCGGGGTTTGGGTGCTGGAGCTCCTCGTGCACGGCCTTGGACTGGTTATGCACGAGGCACCAGTTGCGGGGAAAGCGGCCAGCGTTCCGCGTGCTTTTGAGCACGGTCGCCGGCCAAGCCTCACAGTCTGAAGGATGATGAGTAAGCCAATTGAAGACTCTGGTGGTGTGTGAGTTCCTAATTGCCTTCTTTAATGAAAAGTTGCCTTGTGAAATAAAATATATACCCTGACTCTGAATAGGCGGACCAAATTAAAGAAATTAAAATTTTTACTTTACTCCCCCCTTTAACCCCAAAGGAAGACAGACACCGGTTGTATCTTTAGTGGCTTCGGCAGAACCCGCATAGGCTCGTCCCCTAAGCTAAGTTCCCCTAAGCTTAAAGACCCTGCGCGCCCAATCTTCCGCGAGGCTAACTAAATAAACTAAAACCGAAATATCTTCCGCGGGCCTAACCCTAGGCTAACCTAAAAGAAAACCTAACTAAAACTAAAACCGAATGATCTTCCGCGATCTAACTCTAACTAAAGAAAAACCCATCCAACCCATCCAGCCCGCTCCTAGTCCCTTAAACTAAACTTGACTTCAACTAAAACCCAACTAAAAGAACATGAACGAAATCCTCTAAAAGAACGTGCGGTCTCGTGCCTAAGCGGGGTGCCTCTGCCTTTTATTAGGGAACAAACGTGACATCATCATTAGTACTTTAACCAATAAAATCACTGTTACTGCCCTCCAAAAAGGCGGGAAGCAAGTTTAACGCTCATTAACAACTTTGAACATGACCGGATCTACAAAATAAAGGCGGATTAATCTCATAAGTGAACCACACTATTCATTCATGCTTTCACTTTCGCTTTTAGGCGCAATTATACTAAAAGTAGACCTTGAAAAACTTATAAAATAACCAAATAAATATGAATCCATGGCGGATCCGTGAAACGTATTCCGACAACATGTCACCTGGTGTCCCAGTGAAATGCCGTGACCTGTTTTTGCCCACTCAGCTGATCATCAGGACTTACAAAGCACTTTTACCTGCCTCACATCTAATGGCATAGATGATGCCATGTGGGCAAAAACAGCCTCATGGGCCAAATGCAAATAACTGGTAGGCCTGATTAGTCTCAGGGAATGCTAGGGTGAGGTTGTTGTAGCTTCCCTGCCCTCATTGGTTGCTCTAATATCCAATACCCTCCATTCTTATTATTCCTGTTTTGTGTTAAAAATTTAAGAGGACACTGACTAGGCATGGGTAAAACTGCTGTCTCTAAAGAACAAGAATTATCTTGAAGCAGCTCTTCTTCAGAAATGCCATGTCAAAAGTCAAGTCTTTTGATATTACTAACATTTTCAGTGACAGGTTCTTAGGAAAGGTGAGATCTCTTCCCCAGCAGTAGAATTAAATTAGGTGCGTTAGTGGCACTAGTTCTAATTCCCATGTTTTTTAATGGATAAAAGGGACAGATATTTGTTGAGTCATGGCCAATGAACCTGTAATGGTTGCACATGAATATTTGACTATTCTTGGAAATGCGAAAGTCATAAGAAAAAGAAAATTGCACTGTTGTAATGAATCACATTTTCCTTTAGCAAGATCAATAGTGTAGCAATAGCATCAAACGTCCCGGGAGGGAAGGAGGGAGAGAAAGCATGCTGCACTTTAAAATATTGGAATAATGGACTCGGGCAAAGGCTTGAATATAAAGCGGGAATTTCTTGATCTAAACTTGTAGTGCAAGGAAGGAAGGAAGTTTTTCAGCACTTGGTAAGATACTTTGCATATGGGATGCTGAATATATTGTTTTCAAGAACTCTTTTCTTTGTACAGACTATGATATCCAGATTGCTATTGTGGAAGCCCTGTTCAGGATAACGTTGAAAAAGTGGAGAGTCGATCTTGTTCACGACTGGTTTGAAGATCAGTACCTTGCTAAGGCTTTTAGAGAAATCAAAGACAGAGATTTTGAGACAGTAAGGGTTTTTGTTTTTTCAGCTACTAGTTTTTGCTAATCTTCAAATGTATAGCAACAGCGGATTTTTTTTATTTATTTTTTTGGAAAGAGTATAGCAAACTGGTTTCTCTCCCTTTTCACTGAATTAATGGATGTAATCTGTTAACGGTGCCTTCTCAGTGAAGAAAATCAAGCATTGCTGGTTGTCTTTAAAACAACTCTGAAATGGATTGATTTGTGATACTCAGGCCTTCTCAACTCATTTTGCGTTTGTACGGTGACTTATGTGCCACTGGGAAGAGCATGCAATGTTTGTTTTTTATTTTTTTTAAAGGAATTGGTGTTGGAACAATTTTTGAAAAGAATTGTCACATTCTGCTTTGCTTCCCCCCCCCCTCTTGAAGGATTCCAGGTTATTTCTTAACGAACTGAATGAAAGACTTGGAGATAAAAGAAGGTAAGGACTTGCCACAAACATGCTCACCTGAGAGAGCTGGAGCACCCATTTCTCGCAAGCTTTTGCAGGTTTTGTTTACCGACTCTATTTCTGGGCTTATCCACAGAAGTAACTCCCTTTGCTTAAGCTTCTAAATACCTTGAAAGGGCAAACTTTCTTTCAGAGGAGATGGGAGATGGTTTATTCATTTGTTTTTCAATATTTTTTTACCCCGATTCCATTGTTGTCAAAATCTGCTGGGCATAGCTGTCAACTTTTCCCTTTTTTAAAGGGAAATTCCCTTATTCCGAATAGGATTCCTCGCAAGAAAAGGGGAAAGTTGACAGCTATGCTGCTGGGTGTTTCCCCAGCGGCATGGAAAGGGCTATGCGACCACATTGGAAGCTGGAAGTCATGTGTGCGTGTCTGCTTCCCATGCCATTGTTGTCCCCCAGTGAGACGCTGGCTCAGGAAGTAACCATATTGGCAACCTCTTTCACTTGATACGCTGATATGATTGCCTTGGTAGTAGTGTGGAAAGGAAAGGACCTTACTTAATGAAGTGTGAATTGCTGATGGGGCATGGGAAGAGATGCGGGCCCACCTTGTTTGCCATGGCAGATGGTGTTGATGTGAGCTGGTGCTGACCTGCCTTAAAGTTCTCCAAACAGATGGGCTAGCTTAGGCTCAATCACCACCTCTCATGTTCAGTCTTGCTGTAGGTCATCGCTAACTTGGAGGCCTGCCACTGCAATTGTACATTCTGATGCTGTGAGAGAACAGCATGCGCATGTAGACCACAGGGAGTCAACGGGTCACCCTCCAGATATTGTTAGATCTCAGGTCCCATCAGCCCCAGCCAGCATGCCCTGTGGTCAGGGGTGGCAGTAGTCTTAGTCCAGTAACATTTTTGTAGGACACCAAATTGACTACCCCCAGCATGCATACGGTAACACACCTGAGACATGTTTGTACTCGTCCATTTCCATGCTCAGGCTTGCCGGCGTTGTTTGTGGGGCATTTTCTACCTGTTTGGGCTGTACATAGCATTGTCTGCTTTAAATTAAAATCTTGCGAAAGGCATTTATTATTATTATTATTATTATTATTATTATTATTGAAAGATTTTTCATAGGTAACAAAAGTATATTCAGTGTCTGTTTTTACGTCTTAGCATCCTTCATACAAATCAATGACAGTCATTTTGAGACAATTTTTGTTGTAGATAATGTGGGGGTGGAGGCAAAGTGGGGAGGGGAGAAAGTTTGGAGGGAGACAGGCTGTTTCCATAGCTATGAGACAGGGGAAGCAGGGGTCGGAGCAGATTGTATTTGAGACCGATATCCTAGTGATGAATTTGTTCTTTTGCAGGGTTTGCTCAGTTCCATGCAAAGCTGCTGTTGCTGATACAAACCAGGTAATGCTTAAAAATCGCTGTGATATTGCATTAAGCTTGATCGTGCTTAATAGGGCTCCTATGGCCTTCTTCAGGTGTTCTGCATCTGAGCAATGTAAATAAATGAGAGGGAGGTGGTGGGGAGCAGCATGCCACCTCCATCGTTGTCTTGGTTGCTGTCTACAAGTGGGAGGGCAGACTTCTGAAACTAGAAGCTTCCTGTCCTCTTAGATGCTCCCCGAGTGTTTTTAGACTTCTGATTCTTCCAGGGACCTAAAATGTACAGGAGGCTCTCCCTTCTATCTCACAGAAGACCACTAGAACAGAGTCCTTGATCCTGCTTGAAATCGGAGGGGGGGGGGACTACTTGCTGAATTGTCAGTGCTTTTTTACTCCAAGCAGCTAACTCTTTAACTATATTAAAGCTGGCTAACTTGGGAAAACCTGCATTTTACACTGCAGCTGTCCATGTGCAGCAAAGGCTAAGCGGCTTCGTTTCCCTTGCAAGCCACTTTTGGGGGAGATGTTTTGGGAGAGATGGAGAAAGGAAGGCTTAACCACAACCCCTGCTAATTGGTGCTGGGACCCCCATGGTGGTCAAAGCAGTACTCATGCAAGGGAGAGTGGGATAGTCATGGATTTGTAACATATGTGGCTTGTTTCCTGTGTTCTCTAAACCATTAAGCAATATATTTACAATTTGTAGAGGGGTAAACATAAGTGTCTTACGACGACACCTTGAAGATGAACAAATGTGGCTTAAGCTTTCATGTACTGAAGTCCACAGGTTATCGAGTTTTTCCTTTCTTTCTGAAAGCAAGCAGAAAACTTTCCTTTTCCTTTCAAAGTTAAAGAAACCAGCTGATGACAAACTAAAGGAGTTTTGGATTGACTTCAATTTTGGAAGTGAGAGCATTACTTTCTACGTGGACAACCTTGAGGTAAAAAGAAAAGAAAACGATAACGAGCCCCCTTGCCCTTGGCTGCTCTTAGCTGTATTAAAATAACGGACACAATTTTACTTCAAATATCCTTTCAGGGTGGTCTTTGGGAGTCGGTGAGGTTGGCAAAAGAAGCAGTTAGTAGCTATCATCTGACAGGTGAGACTCTTCATACGCTCAAAGGAAACATATATGTGTAAACTGAGCTTGTGCGAATGGAGAGAAATCTTAGTTACTGTTGACAGGAAATAGACACTTGCTGTATGAATCCAGATGTGAAGCAGGAAGAGCGTTTTAGATTCTTAAGGTGTTTTGTGGCTTCAGATTTAAGAGAGCCTCCTTCTGGATTTTATTTTTTTTGCTCTGCTCTCCCTAGTTGTCCCACTCTGTGTAGATGACAGGAGCGGCCATCTTGCCACAGGCAAATAATGGTAACTTTTGACATGTAGGGAGAAGATAGCAGATATGAAAAAAAAACACCATGAGGTTTTCTTGGGTTTGGAGAAAGGTTAAACCATTATTGCAGCTGCAATTGTTTTTGTGGCCTGCCTTTGTGGTGCCTTATTTATGCTGTTTGAACAAAGTGTTGGCATCTTCTAGAAAACATGCATTTTTCTTTTTTTCTAAAGAGGAAGGGGGAGAAAAGATTCTTAAAATGGTCTTGAAGGATCCCATGGCCATCAACAAAAAAGAAGTAACGAAGATACAAATTCACTTTGATAGCCAGTTTGATGTGTTGACACAGCTCTTCAATGTAATGGGAAAGGACAAAGTGATGGCAAGTATTTCTCCTCCCCCCCCTTCATTTGATCTTTGTTCAGAACTCTTCTGTGGTCTTGAATTTTGTGTGTCATGTTGGTTCACTTTATTGGCATTAATAGGTCAGTTGTATAATAATAATTGGTGTTAATAGGTCATTTGTATAATAATAATAATAATAATAATAATAATAAATAAATAAATAAATAAATAATTTATTGTTTGTACCCCACCCATCTGGCTGAGTTTCCCCAGCCACTCTGGGCAGCTCCCAATTGGTGTTAAAACAATGCAGTGTTAAATATTAAAAACTTCCCTAAACAGGGCTGCCTTCAGGAGTCTTTTAAAAATAGGATAGCTGCTTTTTTCTCTTTGACATCTGATGGAAGGGTGTTCCACAGGGTGGGCGCCACTACCGAGAAGGCACTCTGCCTGGTTCCCTGTAACCTCACTTCTCGCAATGAGGGAACCGCTAGAAGGCCCTTGACGCTGGATCTCAGTGTCCGGGCTGAACGATGGGGGTGGAGACACTCCTTCAGATATACAGGACCGAGGCCGTTTAGGGCTTTAAAGGTCAGCACCAACACTTTGAATTGTGCTCGGAAACATATTGGAAGCCAACGTAGATCTCTCAGGACCGGTGTCATGTGGTCCCGGCGGCCACTCCCAGTTAGCAGTCTAGCTGCCGCACTCTGGATTAATTGCAGTTTCCGGGTCACCTTCAAAGGTAGCCCCACGTAGAGCGCATTGCAGTAGTCCAAGCAGGAGATAACTAGAGCATGCACCACTCTGGTGAGACAGTCTGCAGGCAGGTAGGGTCTCAGCCTGCATACCAGATGGAGCTGGTAGACAGCCGCCCTGGACACAGAATTAATCTGCACCTCCATTGACAGCTGTGAGTCCAAAATGACTCCCAGGCTGCGCACCTGGTCCTTCAGGGGCACAGTTACCCCATTCAGGACAAAGGAGTCCCCTACCCCCACCCACCCCCTGTCCTTCAAAAAGAGTACTTTTGTCTTGTCAGGATTCAACCTCAATCCATTAGCCGCCATCCATCCTCCAACCGCCTCCAGGCACTCACACAGGACATTCACCGCCTTCACTGGTTCTGATTTAAAAGAGAGGTAGAGCTGGGTGTCATCTGCATACTAATGAACACCCAGCCCAAACCCCCTAATGATCTCTCCCAGCGGCTTCATATAGATATTAAAAAGCATGCGGGAGAGGACAGAACCCTGAGGCACCCCACAAGTGAGAGCCCAGGGGTCTGAACACTTATCCCCCAACACCACTTTCTGGACACAGCCCCAGAGAAAGGAGCAGAACCACTACTCCTAACAGTACCCCCAGTTCCCAACCCCTCTAGACGGTCCAGAAGGATGTTATGGTCAATGGTGTCAAAGGCCACTGAGAGATCCAGCAGAACTAGGAAATAGCTCTCACCTTTGTCCCTAGCCCACCGGAGATCATTGACCAGCGCAGTCCCTTCCAGGCCCCGGTGACAAAGGTGGTTCTGATAGATTGCAAACCACCTGAAAGAGTCTCCTCCTCTTGTTTTCTGCAGATGCAATAGAAACGGTGAAGAAGGTCCTCTTCACCGTTGCCATTGCCACTTGGTAGGCTCAATGTTGAGCTCTAGCCTGTGTCCGCTCTGATTCAGAATGAGTTTTCCGCCACCGGCGCTCTAGCTGTCTCAACGATTGTTTCATCACCTGCAGCTCCAGGGAAAACCACGGGGCTGTCCGGGCTCCGTGCACAACAAATAAGCACAACTAATACCTGCTCCATTTGCCTCATGTTATAAAGCACTGGCTGGTTGCTTAATAATAACAGCAAAGATTGGAAAGCTGCAGACTCTGAACTTGGCAGCCATTTTTTCATTTCCTACAACTTATATCCATGAGCGAGTGCTTTTCCTGGATTAAACTCTGCTTTTCCAATAACTTAATTGGACAGATAGTGCTTAACCAAGATGACGATTACTGCAGTGGAGATCAGCCACAGCAAAGTACAATAGGTGAGTGTCTTTTGAATGTGCCAATATTAGTATCCAAGTCAGATGTGATGCTTAATTGTAGCCTTCCTGGCTCCTCCGGCCATTTGATGCTAGATGTTTGGTAACCAAGGAGAAAGTGCTCTTCCTTGTGGCATCTTGTGGTTGTAATTCCAGGTGCATCCCAATGAGGATTGCCTGGTTCCAACTGTGATTTATTTATTTTTTGTGCTGAGCAAAGTCGTCTTGTATTTGCTCAGGCGATCGGCATGTTTTATAATAGCCGGTCAATTATGCGTGTCTTACAGATTCACTGATTCTAACTGTGGTTTTGGCTATTGCTTCTGTGATTTGTACTGAATGCTTTTTGTTGTTGTTGTTGTTGCTCATCACCTTGAGGAGTTTTGTACTGGAGGGCAGCCTGTAAATTTACTGATAGCCTATTAACTGGTCTCACCCATGTATGTACATGTCCTCAATCTTAACTTTTGCCATATCTTGTATATAAAGATCCCCATCTGTACAAGAGCAGCAATTTTAGCCAAAAAAAGAGGACTCTTTCTAGGCTTTCCCCCCTTTTGTGTTGGTTTAATTTCACAACTGTTTTGTGTGCTTCTTCCTTGCACTCTCTTGGCTATTGCTTCAGGAGACTTGAGTGTGGAAGCACGATTATTCTTTTTAATATTACACACACACACACACACACACACACACTTATTGATATACCTGTAAACACATACAGAATGCAGCCCTTGTTTTTATTCAGCCCTTGTTTTTTCCCCACAACCGGAGTTCCCCGAGATTGAGAAGACAGAGTTGCATTGCTGCCCCTTCGCCTTTCGACAGCTGGCATTCCAGAAGCATTCCTTTTTAGAGTTATGCCTCCCTATCTTCACAGGGAGAATTAAACAAAGGGTAAATTGAGATTTGGGTTGGGCTTTCCCTTGGTCTTGGCGCCACGCTTCATTTGCAGTAAGAGCCATCTCTCTTCCTGTGTATTGGGGTCAAGGGTGTGTTTTTTTAAAAAAAAACACATGGCTTGTGCAAATGTTTTTGACGATAGAAATAGTTTGTGCATCCGAAGCATCCCAACTGAACATGCCCGACTGAGCCAGTTTTCTCAATAAAGAAGTAATTGACAAGTCAAGATGGACCATGGCAAAGAGGGGCCAGAAGTGTGGGGTCTATGTGTGTGGTTGGAGACTTCATGTCTCTTCTGTTTACATCCTGAGTATGTTTACATCAGGGACTGTATGGGTGGCACCAGAGCTAATCATGGAGAAAAAAAGTCTTCTAGGTTAATTAATCTGGAATATATGCCTCCTTGCTTTAGTTTTTACCATAGCTGCCTCTTTAGAGCCTCGTTCAAGTCTGCTCAGAAGTTAACCCTCTGAGTTTGGTGGAGTTCATGTCAAGTATTTTTTTTTCTTTACTACAACTAACCAATACAGCTACAGTACTGGAAAGCAAGTGAAATTAATCATTTGTGACCAGGGTTTTCCCCCATCCAGAATGGAAGCCTCCCCTCCCCTCAGTTGAGCAGCCTCAACCAGCCTCTGGCTGGTGAGGAGATACCCAGAGCCCGAAGATTATCCTCTTTGAGCTCTGGGGTGGGTCTGCTGGGGGAAGTGCATTCTGGCACCCTTTTTCTGGGGGGACAAAGCACTATTTGAGACTGCAGTGTGACATAGAGTGTAGAATACACACACATATACAGTGGTACCTCTGGTTACGTACTTAATTCGTTCCAGAGGTCCGTTCTTAACCTGAAACTGTTCTTAACCTGAAGCACCACTTTAGCTAATGGGGCCTCCCACTGCCGCTGCACCGCCAGAGCACCATTTCTGTTCTTATCCTGAAGCAAAGTTCTTAACCTGAAGCGTTATTTCTGGGTTAGTGGAGTATGTAACCTGAAGCGTATGTAACCTGAAGCGTATGTAACCTGAGGTACCACTGTATATGCATTACACTTCATATAAATGGTAGACAGCTGGGGGGGAGGCTTTTTCCTGTCCAAACCATACAATTATGAAAAAGTTTATATTCTATCAAATTAAATGTGGCTCCTTTTGATAGTTCTGAAACTGCATAGAAAGAGGGAAACAATTTTCAAAGCTGGGGGGGGGGAGAGGAATTTTAAAATGGGAACTCTGGAAGGATGGCAAAATGGGGCAGCTTCTGGAGGTATTGGGGTGTGTGGAATAAATTGCATTTGTACCCTTAGGCAACAACATGCCCATGTTTGGCTTAGAAGATTTGTCTATAGTGCTGATTTTTTATTATTATCTATTTTTTACAGTGGTAAGCAGACATGTGGAGAGTGGAAAAGATCTTGTGGGTTCAGATTCCTTATTGAACGTTTCAACATTACTGCCGGTTACAGCTACATCTGTGAGTATATTTGGGGACAGCATTTGCGAGATGGGGTTCTCACAGTTGCTGGGTGCCCAGCTTTCTGTTATTTCCTTTGCTGCTGAATACAAGTGAATACAAAAATACATAGAGCCATGACTCTTAATCTCAGGGTCGTGGGTTCAAGCTCCATGTTGGGCAGAAAGATTCCTGCATTGCAGAGGGTTGGACTTAGTTCCCAAAAAGTTGTTGTTGTTGTTCAGTCGTTCAGTCGTGTCCAACTCTTCGTGACCCCATGGACCAGAGCACGCCAGGCACGCCTATCCTTCACTGCCTCTTGCAGTTTGGCCAAACTCATGTTAGTAGCTTCGAGAACACTGTCCAACCATCTCATCCTCTGTCGTCCCCTTCTCCTTGTGCCCTCCATCTTTCCCAACATCAGGGTCTTTTCTAGGGAGTCTTCTCTTCTCATGAGGTGGCCAAAGTACTGGAGCCTCAACTTCAGGATCTGTCCTTCTAGTGAGCATTCAGGGCTGATTTCTTTGAGAATGGATAGGTTTGATCTTCTTGCACTCCATGGGACTCTCAAGAGTCTCCTCCAGCACCATAACTCAAAAGCATCAATTCTTCGGCGATCAGCCTTCTTGATGGTCCAGCTCTCACTTCCATACATTACTACTGGGAAAACCATAGCTTTAACTATACGGACCTTTGTCGGCAAGGTGATGTCTTTGCTTTTTAAGATGCTGTCTAGGTTTGTCATTGCTTTTCTCCCAAGAAGCAGGCGTCTTCTAATTTCGTGACTGCTGTCACCATCTGCAGTGATCATGAAACCCAAGAAAGTGAAATCTCTCACTGCCTCCATTTCTTCCCCTTCTATTTGCCAGGAGGTGATGGGACCAGTGGCCATGATCTTAGTTTTTTTGATGTTGAGCTTCAGACCATATTTTGCGCTCTCCTCTTTCACCCTCATTAAAAGGTTCTTTAATTCCTCCTCACTTTCTGCCATCAAGGTAGTATCATCAGCATATCTGAGGTTGTTGATATTTTTTCCGGCAATCTTAATTCCAGTTTGGGATTCATCCAGTCCAGCCTTTCGCATCATGAATTCTGCATATAAGTTAAATAAGCAGAGAGACAATATACAGCCTTGTCGTACTCCTTTCCCAATTTTGAACCAATCAGTTGTTCCATATCCAGTTCTAACTGTATCTTCTTGTCCCATATAGAGATTTCTCAGGAGACAAATGAGGTTATCCGGCACTCCCATTTCTTTAAGAACTTGCCATAGTTTGCTGTGGTCGACACAGTCAAATGCTTTTGCGTAGTCAATGAAGCAGAAGTAGATGTTTTTCTGGAACTCTCTAGCTTTCTCCATAATCCAGCGCATGTTTGCAATTTGGTCTCTGGTTCCTCTGCCCCATCGAAATCCAGCTTGCACTTCTGGGAGTTCTCAGTCCACATACTGCTTAAGCCTGCCTTGTAGAATTTTAAGCATAACCTTGCAAGCGTGTGAAATGAGTGCAATTGTGCGGTAGTTGGAGCATTCTTTGGCACTGCCCTTCTTTGGGATTGGGATGTAGACTGATCTTCTCCAATCCTCTGGCCACTGCTGAGTTTTCCAAACTTGCTGGCATATTGAGTGTAGCACCTTAACAAAAAAGCACCCAAAAAGTACATTGCTGCAAAGAGGGTGGCAAAAAAAACCCCAACAGATTTGTTGGGGCAGATGGGGGAGGGAGGAGGATCTTGATAATTAATTCACTATATATTTCGGAAAGTTGTTTGCTTGATGTGCATTTGTATGCCTCAATTTTGCATGATGGTTCCTGAGATCAAGGAACAGGTTTTCATCTATGTTTGGATACAGTGGGAGCCATTTTGAAGCAAGTCTATGGCCCGAACCTTTCAAAATGGAGCTGATTTTTTTGTTTGTTTGTTTCTTAGAATTCCTGAGCAAAGCCAGGTATGAACCTGCTAGCAGTATAATATTTGTTTATCCTGGTTAGCTTTCCCAGTAAGTCCATACAAATGCTACCACACGTCATTGTTTGGCCCTGTATATATGAAGGACTATCTCTACCCCCATCGTCCAGTTCTCAGGGCCAGTTCTCAGGGCCTTCTGACAGTTCTTTCACTGTGAGAAGTGAAGTTATAGGGAACCAGGCAGAGGGCCTTCTTGGTAGTGGCTCCTGCTCTGGGGAATGTTCTCCTGTCAGATATCAAGGAGATAAACACTGATACAGTTTTTCCTAAGAGATCTTAAAGCAGCCCTGTGTCGGGAAGTTTTTAATGTTTGATTATGTTTTTAAATCTGTTGGAAGCCGTCCAGAGTAGCCGGGGCAACCCAGTCAGATGGGCGCGAGGTACAAATAGTAGTAGTAGTAATAGTTAATAATAGTTAGTCAACCTTTAAATGCTATACATGACAAAGCTATCTTTAGCCATCTCACCCCTTGCCTTTTCCTGTAAGACCAATTGCAGTCGTTAACAGTCGTCAACAGGTTTTCCACACCTATCAGCTGATCACCCATTCCCACCACCCTTCTGAGTAATACCCCTCCCCACTCTCTCACTATATATAAGGGTCTGGTGACTTCTGTTTCAGTGTACCTGAAGAAGTGTGCATGCACACGAAAGCTCATACCAAGAACAAACTTAGTTGGTCTCTAAGGTGCTACTGGAAGGAATTTTATTATTTTTTATTTTCTTTAAATGCTTGTATTAGTTACTCATCACCTGAAAGAAGAAGAAAATCTAGTTATGTAGGACTTCCCTGATTTTGCCCAAAGGCAACTCTGCTTAAAAGCCTGTTTCCATCTCTAGCCTGGAAAAATACATTTCTAACTGGTGTAAATATCTATTTTCTTACATCTCCCAAACATACATTTATAAATGTACTCTGTTGATGCTCATCCACCACCCCTCTCTTTCTAGCAGAAAATCATTGTTCCTGCAGATGCCACTGCAACTAGAGAGAGTCAACTGACAGGAAAACAAAATGGCAGCCAAGGTCAGAATGGTTCTTGCTGTTTCCTCTTCCAAGGCTGCAATCCTAACCATGTCTGCTCAGAAGTAAGTCCCCGCTTAGTTCAACGGGGCTTGCTCCCAGATAAATGAGGTTAAGACTGCAGCCTGTGTATGATTACTTCACAAGAAGGTTATTATTTAAACCAGTAGGACTTGCTTCAGAAAGTAAATGAATTTAGGGTTGGGTTTCTAGCCTTGCATGACATTGTAATGTTTATAAACTCTTGCTGATTTAGTTTTCTCTCCCGTTTCCAATTGAAAGCTTCTGGTGATGTAGGTGCAGTTTCTGGAACAAATGCTTTGAAAACTCCTCCGCCATTGAACACAAGCGCATCGAAAGCCTCTCCGCTGAGACGAAAGGATAGGGCTGCGTAAGTGCAGCCATAGAGATCTCTATTAAAAATACAGTTTTATTCTGGAATGTTCAGTTGTCTGGCGGTCCATCTGACTGCTTTGCAGCTTCATCGATTTATACAGAAAGTGTCACTGTTTGTGCGGCAAACTTTTAGACCTGGGTTTGTTTGTTTTTTATAATATTTTATTTTATTTTATTTTATGCTATACTACAACAAAACAAATCCAACATACATTCTCATTTTTCAATTTTGGCTGACATAGCCATGACTTCCCTCAGACCTTCCACATGGCTTTCAAAATTATATCTTAGTATTATACTTCTTTAATCAACCATTGCTTACATTGTCATAAAATTCCTGCTTACTCTAACTACCATACTTACAATAATATTTCTACACATTAACTACAAAACTTCTTGAAGTCCTATTAGCGTATTCAATTGTAAATTGTCTTTTAAATAATTCGTAAACTTTAACCAGTCTTTGATGAATTTCTGGTCCCGCTGTTCCCGGATTCTTCCCGTCATTTTATCCAGTTCTGCATATTCCATCAGTTCCAACACTTATTATACATCTTTGCTAGTTTAACTGGGGTAATATGCCATCTATACATCATTTTTAACATATTTTCTTTTATAGAAGTGCATGCCGTAAATTTCATTCCTTCCTTCCAAAGTTTTTCCCAGTCCTCTAGCATGATGTTATGTCCAAAGTCCCAATGAATCATCACCGACTTTACTTCTTCATCTTTCAAGTTCCATTCCAACAGCATTTTATAATTAGACCTGGGTTTGGACTTGTGCTTTGTACGGGGAAAAATTACGAGGCATCTTAACAAGGTCGCTTTCTCTCAGCTAACCGACTTCATGGGGATTGTAATGAAAAAGAATGTATGTTTGTGTGTTCCCCTACAGTATTTGGAAGTCCATAACATTGGACCTAAGTATCTTTACTTCAGAGAAAAACCCCACTGAAACTGGCTGGGTATCCTTCCCAGCAAACTTGTGTTAGGATTAACATGTAAGCGATCTTTCCACAGATGCAATTTGGTTCTGTTGGCCTTGGGATGACAGCTCTGGCATATAATTCTTGCATGTCCTCCTTTCTGCTGCTTTTAGTGAGCCAAGCATGGAAGGCGAATCACACCTGCAAGGTATAAAAACATTTCCCGCAGAGGTGGACTTTACGCCTGCACCGGGTTGCAACAGTACGGATTTAGTGAAGGTAACTTGGATTTTTAAACTTGGTTTCCTTAGCTGGTTCCAAACATTTTAATTCTTTGCTTGTGTTCTGTTTCACTTGATTAGCTTATTGATTTTTTTTATTTATTTAAGGGACTTGCAACTCACCTTTTGAAAGGTTTGACAGGGGGTGGGGTGGCTTAGCACTGCCAGTCATACAGTAAATGTGTAGTGGGCTGGAATGGAAGAAATTTTATATAATTGATTTATGACATTAAAACACTGTTATTTCCTTTGATAACTGGCCCTACTTTTGCTTGGTAGTATTCTCTTTTTTTTTCTAAAAAGTACCTTTACCGGTGTGAGGTGATTGCTGCTGTTTCCTTTCGTTTTATTTGTTGTTGTTCAGTTGTTCAGTCGTGTCCGACTCTTCGTGACCCCATTGACCAGAGCACGCCAGGCACGCCTATCTTTCACTGCCTCCCACAGTTTGGCCAAACTCATGCTAGTCGCTTCGAGAACACTGTCCAACCATCTTGTCCTCTGTCGTCCCCTTCTCCTTGTGCCCTCCATCTTTCCCAACATCAGGGTCTTTTCTAGGGAGTTTTCTCTTCTCATGAGGTGGCCAAAGTACTGGAGCCTCAGCTTCACGATCAGTCCTTCCAGTGAGCACTCAGGCCTGATTTCTTTAAGGATGGATAAGTTTGATCTTCTTGCAGTCCATGGAACTCTCCAGCACCATAATTCAAAAGCATCAATTCTTCAGTGATCGGTCTTCTTTATGGTCCAGCTCTCACTTCCATACATTACTACTGGGAAAACCATAGCTTTAACTATACGGAACTTTGTCGGAAAGGTGATGTCTCTGCTTTTTAAGATGCTGTCTAGGTTTGTCATTGCTTTCCTCCCAAGAAGCAGGCATCTTTTAATTTCGTGGCTGCTGTTTTATTATACCCACTTTTAATTAAAACAAAGCAGACTATGTTCCCATTCTTGAATTTGTGATTTTCTGACTCTCCATGTTTCCTTTCCAGGATGCTCTGCTGGAGAAGACAAATCCAATCAGAAGTTCAGCCAGACAGACCACAGAGGCAAAGTAAGGAAGTTTTGTGTGGTATGTTTTAAACAGACAGGGCGAATATTTTAAGTAACATCTTATTCATTGATTAAGGGCAGGTAATTCTGTTTCAAACATCCGCAATACTCTGTTCATGGCAGAAGTATAATATTTTAAAAGTAGCTCCTAAGGATCAGAGGTTACCTTAACTTTTTAAATATGTTTCATGAGATGACTTTTCATGTTCATTTTGCATGGTGACAAACTCTATCCATATTCGTTCTCTGTGAAGTGAGAAGAAGTATTTTGCACATCAGAGAAACCCACAGGAATCTGCCATGGCCTGGTATGAATGATACCATCTCTTTCTACAAGAATCACTAAATTGGTATAAATCCCTATGTGACTGGGGTGGACTTCAGTAGTCTTGGCTAATATGATATCCTAAGGGAGGCCAAAATCTGGCACAAACAAATGGATCTTCTCAATTACAGATTGTCTCAACTTTGCACCCTCTCAGCTCAGCGTCCTATGTGGGCAGTCCACCCACACCACCCTAAATCTGGTGTTGATCATGTAAAAATGTAACACAAGAAATGTCAGTCCATCGAGAATCATAAGGGTAGGAAGTGGGAGAGCCCATGCCTTACAAGCAGACAATCCCAGGTTGAATCCTTGACACTTCCAGTTAAAACGAACTAGACAGCAGATGTTTTGGAAATCTTCCACCAGAAATCTTAGAGAACTGCTGCTGGTCAGTCAAAGCAAGCCTGGACCAATAGTCTGCCCAATATGCAGCTTCTTGTTGTCATAAGAGGCCATCATGCTAGAGGTAGTGTAGGGGGTGGTTGAGTTCAGCCATTGATTTGGACAGCTATGGCTGCAGCTCCATTGGGCTGCCCATCTTTGAATTTTCATAGCGGCTTTGAAAATGCATCCTCCTTTTAGGTTATTTTCACAGGAGTAAAAAAGTTCGCTTTATCTGGAAATGTTCACTTTGCAGGAAGGATGCGTACGAATTTGAATACACGTCTGATCCTGCCACACATGAGATGGTGAGACACTAAAGTTGGAGAAATGTTTTGAATAGAGTTTTTGGTGAACAAATTATATCGTGAATAGTTAATATAAATTGTGCCCTTCTAGTCCACCTTCCCCACACACCTGGCAGTCAGTGGTGTTTCTCAGACATCCGGAATTTGGTTTTTTTAAAGAGAGAGAGAGAGAAAGAAAGAACGAACGAAAGAAAGAAAGATTTTGTTCCCTTGGCACACTTGCTGGCAGTAGTAAATTAGAAATGAATTCATAGCTGAGACTTCAAACGCAGCCTTGTAGGAAATTTGGTGAGATCGCTACAGGGCCTAGTAGAATTATTGTGCTGGGGTTGGGAGTGTTTTTCATTAAAAAACAACAACCAAAAAACCTTGAACGTATTTCCAGTTCACTTTGTTTTCAGGTCTCTGAAATGAAGCAAAAAGTTTTTGTCCAGAAGGCTGCTTTACCCAGGTATAGTTGGAATTTTGCATTGAAATTCCCTTTGGGCTGTTGCACAGATTTAATGATGAAAGTATATCCTGATGAGATGCTGGAAATGAGAAGCAAAATCAGAGAGATGCTGCCTGAGAAATGAAATGAGTGGGGAATGAAACACTTAAGAGTATTTTAGTTGTGAGCCAGTTTGAGCAATGTGGGATCTTCCAGTGAGTAGTAAGCCATTGCTCACTTGAGGAGCTCTTGGTCTGAGAGGCATTGAAATTAAGGGAAAGGGTTCTGGGGTAAGAGCCAATGCCATGTTGTCACGACTGAATTAAATTTTGCTTGTGTTGTGACTTTATGGCCTGCCGGCCAAGAATGTGATTCCGCCCCTTACAACCCACCACTGCTGCCACTTAATGAATTCTGATTGTTTGCGACAACCCTGGGAGGTAACAACAACAACAACAACAACAACAACAACAACAACAACAACAACCGATGGAAATAGGGGTGTCCTATTATTATATTATATTATATTATATTATTTATACCCCGCCCATCTGGCTGGGTTTCCTCAGCCACTCTGGGTGGCTTCCAGCTCATATAAAAACATAAGTTTATAAAAAGATTAGATTATTCAGAGCAAGTGGCTGGCCCAAGGTCTTCCAGTGAGCTTCATGGCTAACCAAGGATGTGAATCTGGGAATCCCAGTCTGATGCTCTAACCTAGTGTTTCCCAAACTTGGGTCTCCAGCTGCTTTCGGACTACAGTCTCCATCATCCCTGACCATTGGTCTTCTTAACTAGGGTTGATGGGAGTTGTAGTCCAAAACCAGGTGGAGACCCAAGTTTGGGAAGCACTGCTCTAACCCGTGGGCCACATTTTCCTTTGGCCATCACTGGCAACCCAAAGTGGGTGTTGCAACTTCACACATTCACATGCATACCCTCATACATAAAGATCCTGCAGCTCTCCTCTTCTACTTACCAGTGTGCCGATCAGCTGAGGTGGGGATGCTTGATTTGATGATGGGAGAGGGCAGACCTCTCCACCCACTCGGCACTGGAGTGCCTGCTTGGTTTTCTCTTTATTTTTGCTTGGCACTGCCGCAATCAAAGGTGTCTTGTGGGCATACAGGGGGCAGAAAAAATTGCTTGGGAGCGCAGGATCAGGTCCAAGGCTGTGGTGTTGGCCACTCCTTCCCCCTTTCTGGCTCTCAACCTGGATATTTTAATGCCTGAAGGTAAAGTTGCTGTAATTAGCAGGGAAGTGTGGCCGGGAGCTGAGCTTGGGAGACTTCTAGATCTGTAGCCTTCAATATCTAAGCATGTGTCACTCAGGACTCTGCAGAGTAGTCCTAAATCATTTGGAATCGTCTTGTGCCATCTCTTTAACATCTTGGTTTTTGTGTTGTGCGCAGGAGTTCCAGCAAACGAGACCTTGAACGGAGCAAGTCTGAGCGAAGACTGGTAACAAGGCCCATTCTTAAATCTTCATGGGAATAGGGATATCAGAAATGGATGGGGCATAGTTGTCAGGCATCCAGAAAGAAATAGTAATTCTTGAAATGTGTGATCAGCTGTGGGGCTTTTTGAGCACTTACTTGGCTTCTGAGTTGGAATAATTTATAACAACAACAACAACTTATTACTTGTACCCTAACCATCTGGCCGGGCCTTCCCAGCCACTCTGGGTGGCTCCCAACAATATATTAAAAACAGAATAAAACTTCAAACATTAAAAACTTCCCTAAACAGGGCTGCCTTCAGATGTTTTCTAAAAGTCAGATAGTTGTTTATTTCCTTGACATCTGGTGGGAGGGAGTTCCACAGGGCGGGTGCCACTACCGAGAAGGCCCTCTGCTTGGAAAGGTCCCCCTCCACCCTGTATTGTTAAACACTGTTTTTGAAACTAGAGTCGCTGGCATAACCTTTTTTTTTTTAGATTTGTGCATTTAAAATGTTTTGATGTGACATCCCCATTCATTATTGCAAGAGCTGGTGGATCGAACTGACTTGTATCTTCACTTTTCTTTCTCTTTTTTTACAAGTCTGCCAGCTACAGGAGTAATCCCCTTTCAGAGAGCAACCAAGAAACTCCAAGCAACAGCGAGAGCGAGAAAAGCTGGGTCCTTGACTCTCAGAAAAAGCTGATGTCAAAATCTGCAGACTATACTCGAAAAAAGACCAGGGTCAGGAGCAAGTTAAAAGGTGAAAATGGGGTATACAGCACGATTTTGAATTAGTCACCTGATGCAGACTAAATGAGAGGTATAGCCAGATTCTGTTTTGGTTTGGAAATGAGCCCTGAAAACTTCAGCGGGACTCGCACCCAAGTAAGTGTGGATGGGGCTATAGCCAGAGCCTGTAAGGACAGATACTTGTGGCTCTCTTGGCTTCATATTATTCCCTGTCTGGGTGTGGCTAAAATAACTGTATTATTAAGAAAAGCAGGAATAATGTGGCTTGAGAGTGTGTATAAATGCAACAGCTTGTGGATTGGTAGTTCGCATTCCAGTTAATGTTAGGGGGTTGGAGTGGGGAGACTGGTCTATTTCCTCTTTTTTGGTTATAAAGGACTGTTGCATTCTGGGGTGGGTGGAACAGGGCTATCCAATCAATTTGGGGGTATGGAACAGGGCTGCCCAATGAAGGAAACTCCTAAAGCCATGCTTTCTTAAATAAGGTGCTTCCATTAGGCTTTACAGAGCATGCATCTATATAGAGAGTTGACCATAGAATTGTAGAGTTGGAAGGGACCACGAGGGTCATCTAGTCCAACCCCCTGCAATGCAGGAATCTTTTGCCCAATATGGGGCTCAAACCCACAACCCACAACCCTGAGATTAGGAGTCTCTTGCTCTATACTGGCTGAGCTATATGATGCACAGAAATAGGAAGCTGCCTTAGAGCTAGTCAGGCCATTGAATATTAATAATATTAATTTTATTTATACCCTGCCTATCTGGCTGGGTTGCCCCAGCCACTCTGGGCAGCTTCCAACACATGTACAAACATAATAAAACATCGAACAGTAACAACCTGATGCAAGATTTAAAAAGTCACAATAACTTTAAAATAAACAACTTATATCAAACAAAGCAACATTCAACAATCCATCAGAATTTAATAGCAAACAGTAAAATTAAACATCAGCAAATAATAATTAAACAGCTCAATTATCTAGCTCAAGATGGTCTACATTTTCTGGCAGCAGCATTTCAGGACTTTAAGCCTGGGATGTTCTACATGCAAAGCAGATGCGCTCACCACTGAGCTATGGCTCTTCTTCTTCTTCTTCTTCTTCTTCTTCTTCTTCTTCTTCTTCTTCTTCTTCTTCTTCGTATCCTGCCTGGCTGGTGGGTGCCTGTCTCATTTAAAAACTTCAAAGTTTTTCCTTTCCGAAGAAAGATACTGGGCTAGCTGGAGCATCTATAAAGCATGGTGGTGATAGCGAGTGAAAGTTCAGCAGCCAGTGTTACATGTGTGCATGCGAAGAGGTGTGTTTTCTGTCATGGAGTTGCAGTCACATGACGGTGGTGCAATGTGCCTTGTGGATTGATGTGAGTCTGGCTTGCTGCATTTTAAGTTTTCTTTTGCCAAGGCAGCAAAGCATATAGCTATCTTGAAGTAAACTTATATTTCAAACTAGCTGAGTGGTTTATATGTTTTGTGTGCTGCAAAATGAAGTAACATCCTTTGCTTGTCCATGTGGATCCTTTGCATGTCCACATGTTTGTTTGTTTGTTTGTTTGTTTGCTTATCTTTCACAAAGGTCAGCCGCTATTAATCTAGCACTTAACAATCTCTGAAATTACCCAAGAATGCTGAGGTTCTTCAGTTATTGAAATATATGAAGCCTTACTCAATCGGCAAGAGCCATTCATAAGTATTATTTCTAGTTTGTTAACTTTAGCAGATTAGAAAAGCTATCTTATGTTTCCACTCTTCTTAATGAATACCTTTTGTCTGCCCCTCCCTCACTTAGTATTGCCATTGTCTTCTCCAAGTAGTGGCAGCGATCACCGTGGAAAGAAGGTAAGGAAATGCAGAGGTGAAGCTGGCTGCTCCGGCACACATGCTGTGCACCCAGGGGTGGGGGCAGAGTGGTGATTGCGGGGGCGGCGGCACCCAGGTGAGCATCCCAGGGGGGCGGGGGCGATGTCACCCCCCTCAAGGATGAGACCCGGGTTGGGCTGCACCTACCGCACCCACCTTCCTCTGCCAACGAGGAAATGCTCAACTCTAATATTTATATTTTTTTTGAGACCAGGCTCTTGCAGTGTCAGAAAGCCTAACATTCCTGAACCATCTAGATCTGCTTACATAAGAAAATCTTCATGTGCTGTTTCCGATTCTTATAAATAATATGGCTGAATTTCGATCAAACTTAAAGTGATAGCAAAGATTCTTTATCTCAGCCATGTATCCAAAGTGACAATATGAAACGAGGGGTTGCAAAAAGTTTTCTCACAGTGAGATTTAACTTGATTTCTTTCTTACCACTGCAGAAGCTGCCTTTATTCCATGGGTCTGCCTCGCTCAGTATTGTTTAAGCAGATTATCTCTCTAAGAGTTTAAAGCGGGAATAAATCCCAGCCCTGTAGATGATGGTGAATCTGGAACCTTTTGCATAAAAAGTATCTGCTCCACTAGTGAGCTCTGCGACCTTCCCAATAGAGTATGTTTCATGAGCTACACGGGTAGATAATTATTGTTTCTTAAGAGCCTGGGTTGCACATTCAATACTCCGCTGCTAGACCTTTCTCCCACAGTAGACTTGATGCCTTTGCCTTCTCTTCCAGGTGGGGAGTTCACGGAGGGGGATGAAGCCAAGCACAGAGCTGGTTGACTTTGCAGCAATGCAGCCACCAACTGTTTTCTCAACTCCTATGTCGCATGTTAGACACAGTAGGTTGTTCCCCCTAATACACCATATATCTCTGTGATTCTCAGGCTTTTGTTTTGAGAGGAAAAGATAAGCCAGTGGATTGCTGGAAAGCATAAGCTTCGCTCTGTACCCTCTCTTAGTAGTTCTTGCCTTGACTGAGAGCCGAGTCCTCATCAGGCGGCATTGCAGTGTCATTGCAACCTAGGCGGGGGTCACGTTCCGGGGGCTTGCGCGTTACAGCAAAATTGCATTGTCAAGACAACTGCCAAAACTGCCCCCGTGAAACCATCCCTACCTGACTGAAGCCAGCATGCTGAGCGGGCCTTTGCCCCCAGGCCAAAACAGTTTCGGGAAGGAGCGCGGGTTAGCTCTCAGGAGGTAACCCGAGTTTTGCAGGGTTAAGGGGTTTGTTAAAGGCTAAAAACAAACACCCAAACACAGGACGATAAAGTTCTGGTGGCATAGATACGGCGGCGTCCAAAGAAGGTTCCCCAGCTCGGATACCGGACTCGCTCTGAAGAGTCTGGAGGGAGCCGGGTTGAGCCGCGGACGCACGGATTTAAACTAACCTGCAAAGCGCTGCCTCGAACTCCACGAAAAGCGGAGAGACCTTCCGGAAAAAGAAAAGAACTCCCGAAGGTCTGCAACATTAGACAAAGAGATTAAAATACAGAGAGAGAAAAGACACGGGAGTTAGTAAAGAGAGTGGAAAGAAAGGAAACCCTTCGGACGCTGCGGGAGAAAATGGCGCGGGGCGTAGAGCTTTGAGAAGGAGGAACTGCTGAGTAAGTGAGACAAAGTAGCTGAGAGGTGGTAACGCTGAAACAAAGAGACAGACTGAAAGAGGAAGTTCTGCTTCGCTGGGAAAAGCCGAAAGGTACTGTAACGAACTTTAATGAACGGGAATGCTGTTTTCATGTTGCTGACAAAGAACTGACGAGATATTGGGCTATAAGAAAAAGACTCTGACTTTGAACCTTGAAATAGCGGAGAAACCTGAATTGTGGAACTTTCATAGGGTGAGGGTCGCGAAAGACTGAGAATGCAAAAAAAAGGTGGGGGAAAAATCCTGTTTGGCTCACTAGAAGCTGTACATCTTGTCAAGAAGTCGCTGTGATTAAGAAACATTGTGTGAGAGAGAGAGAGATACTAAAGACCTTACGCTGAATTATTAACGCTCCAGATTGAACTGAGGGGGGTAACAAAGACCTAGAGACGACTCAACATTGACCCACAACCCAGAGACGACCCAGCTTCGACCCGCCACGGGAAAAGTGGAAAGAGGAAGAGCCAAGTGGGGGAGGGGGTTATTGGAGGTGGTAGAAGGAGAAATAGAAACTCTGCAGACTGTGGGATATGACATCTAGACTCTGGGGATAAGAAAGAAAAGGGGGAGAACTGATAAAGAATATAAAAGATAATACACAAGGTACAAGGTATAATATATAATTGAACATATAATTGTATTAATTATACCAAATGTATTACCAAAGGTATTAATGGAAGGTTAAGTTGGTGTGTAAAGGGAAGAAAAAAACATTACTGGTAAGGCATTGGAAAAAGCGACCTCTAGTGATCAAAAGGAATATAACACACATAAAATGGCACATAAGGCTACAAAAATAACAACACCAATGGAAAGAAGGTCTTCTAGGGCGGAAATAGAAGGGGAAGGGGATTTGGCCAAGATATTATCTGAAATAAAGGAATTAAGGAGAGAAATGAAAGAAAGTGAAAAAAGTATTGGGGAAAAATTGACGGAAATTGTGACAGAATTCTCAAGCCAAATGAAAGAATTAAGCAGTAAAGTACAGTCAGTGGAAGAACAAACTAAGAAGGTTCAAAAAGAAGTTAGGGAGAACAGGAAAGAAGGAGAGAAATTTAAGGCAGAAATGGAGAAATGGGAAAAAATACAAGAATCAACTTTGGACAATATTGCACTGTTGGAAATGAATAAAAAAATACAAAATGTGAAAATTAGAGGTTTAACAGAAGAGGTAGGGGAGAATTTAAGAGGGAAAATTGTTGAAGAAATAGCTAAATTGCTTGATTGGAAAATGGAAGAGGTGGAGAATCAGATTATCAAGGTTTTCAGGATTAGGCCTAACCCAACTCAGGGAAGAGCAAAGAAATACTCAGGAGACTGCTTAGTAACCCTCAACTCTATGGAAGTAAGAAATGAAATTCTAAGGAAAGGGAGAGAGACAAAGTGGATAGTAAATGGGAAACAAATAGTAGTGTTTAAAGACATCCCGAAAAGGTTCTTGCACAAAAGGAATCTTTATAAAGGATTGACTAAGATATTGACGGCAAATAAGATAAGATTTAGGTGGGAATATCCAGAGGGAGTGTCTTTCTTCTATAAAGACAAAAAATTTAAGATTGACTCTATCTTGGAAATAAAGAAATTCGGAAGGAGATATAAGGAATTAGGAAAGATAGAAGGAGTTGAATTGGAATCAGGTGAATCGGAGTCGGAAGGTGAAAACGAGATACAAGAACAAGAGGTTAAAGAGATAGCCTCATAAAGATCTCGCATCTTTTTCTTTTATAGAGAGAACTAAAGTGAAATAAAATTTATTTAAACGAACAAAATGGTGGTTAAAATAATTTCGTGGAACGTAAATGGCATGAATGATAAAAATAAGAGAAATAAAATTGGACACGTATTGGAAAAACAAAAGGCAGACATAATATGTCTGCAAGAAACTCATGTGACAAAAAAACATAATAGAGTCCTTAAAAACAAAAAACTGGGAAATGAATTTATATCCTCGGATATTCAGAAAAAGAGAGGGGTGGTGATATATGTAAAAAATAAATATGAAACGAAACAAATCTTTAAAGACAAAGAAGGAAGAATTTTAGGACTGCAAGTTCAAATTGAGGAGGAAAAAATAATAGTCGTAGGAATCTACGCACCAAACGATAATAAGGCTGAATTCTATAAGAAACTAGATGAAATATTAAATGATTATATTGACTGTAAAATTATACTGATGGGGGACTTCAATGGAGTACCATCTTTGGAAATGGACAGATCAGAGAAAAAGAGAATGAATCAAGGGAAACTGCCAATGATATTCGAATTGATGGCAGAAAAGAACGGTTTAATTGACATATGGAGATGGAAAAATCCAACGGTGAAAGAATTTTCATTCTATTCAGATGCAAATAGAAGTTGGAGCAGAATTGACCATATATGGACAACGAAAGATTTAACAACCAGAGTCAATAGAGCAGAAATATTACCAAAAACCCTGTCGGATCATAGGGCAGTATGCATGGAGTGGGAGACTAAACGGAAGAAAAACTTTAGGTGGAGAATGAATGAAACTATATTGGATGATGAAAAGATCCTAACAAAAGTGAAAGAACAAGTAAATACATATTTTGAATGTAATCTAAATAAAGGAACTGACATAAATGTAGTATGGGATGCCAGTAAGGCAGTAATAAGAGGTTACCTCATCCAGCAGAGTTCAATCAAGAAGAGAGAAAGAGATAAATACAAAGAAAACATATTGAAGAAAATAAAAGAAGCAGAAAATCAATTGGTTAAAAAACCGGAAGATATAGAAATAAAACAGAAATATAAGCTACTATTAGCACAAATGGATGGACTAATAAACCAGGAGGTAGAGTGGAAAATGAATATACTGAAATTAAAGAATTTTGAATCTGCTAATAAAACCGGAAGATGGTTAGCTTGGCAATTGAAGAAGAGAAGGGAGGCAACCACGATAAATAAAATCATTCAAAATAATGAGACATTGGACAAACAAGGAAAGATAAAGAATGCATTCCTGAAATTCTACAAAGAATTATATAAAGCACCAAAGGAGGATGAAGAGAAAATAAAAAAAATACCTGGGAAAATATAAATTAAAGGAAATATCACAACAACAGGTAGATATGCTAGAAAAACCCATAACAGAAGAAGAGATCTTAAATGCAATTAAAAGTGGAGAAAATGGAAAAGCGCCCGGGCCCGACGGACTACCTATCAAATATTATAAAAAATTAAGTGAACAGATAATGGCACCATTGAAGGAAGTAATACGGAATGTGGAGAAGACAGGTCGGATACCTAAGACATGGGAAGAAGCCCGTATTACTTTGATTCATAAACAAGGATCGGAACAAACAAATGTTAAAAATTATAGGCCGATATCCTTATTAAATTGTGACTATAAAATATTTACAAATATATTAGCACAAAGATTGAAACTGGTGCTGAAAGATCAAATACAGATGGACCAAAGAGGCTTCCTACCGGGTCGGCAGCTAAGAGACAATATGAGGAATATTCTTAATATAATTGAATATTTGGATGAAAAAATAGACAAACAGGCAGCCCTGATATTTCTAGACGCGGAGAAAGCGTTTGATAACGTGTCATGGAGTTTTATGAAGGAAAATCTGAAGATGATGGGCATTGGAAAGAACTTCATGAAGTGTATAGAGGCGATATATAGAGATCAAAGCGCAAAAATTATAGTAAATGATGAAACTACTCAAGATTTTAAAATATCGAAAGGAACAAGGCAGGGCTGCCCATTGTCACCTTTATTATTTATAACAACTGTAGAAGTCTTGCTTCAAAAAATAAGAAAAAATGAAGCTATAATAGGCATCAGACAAGGCTATAGAGAATACAAACTTAAGGCTTATGCAGATGATATAGTCTTAACATTACAAGATCCGCAACACTCATTAAAGGAAGCGTTAAAAGAAGTTGAAGAGTTCGGGGCCCTGGCAGGGTTGAAATTAAATAAAACAAAGACAAACATGATAGTGAAGAATATGAACGAAGAACAAAAAGACCAATTGGAAAAACAAACAGGAATAAAAGTGGTGAAGAAAGCGAAATATCTAGGCATTTGGCTGACAGCAAGAAATCGTGATTTATATAAGGATAATTATTTAACGACGTGGAGGGAGATTACAAAAAACTTGGAAATTTGGGAAAAACTCAAATTGTCATGGTTGGGGAGGATAGCCACGGTTAAAATGATGATCCTGCCTAAAATGCTCTTCCTCTTTCAAACCATACCAATTGTGATGGGTCAAAATCAGTTTAAAGAATGGCAGAAAACAATCTCCAGATTTATATGGCAGTGCAAAAAGCCCAGAATAAAATTTAAAATTATGACAGATAAAAAAGAAAGAGGAGGCTTTGCACTGCCAGATCTCAAGATCTATTATGAATCAGCCTGTCTTCTATGGATAAGAGAATGGCTTAAGCTAGGAAACTCAGATTTATTAGATCTGGAAGGCTTCTCAAATAGATTCGGGTGGCACGCATACTTATGGTATGATAAAATTAAAGCACACAAAGGTTTCTTAAACCATACAATAAGGAAACCATTATTTTTAGTTTGGAACAAATATAAAGAATGGTTTGAGAGGAAAACACCAAGATGGTTGTCACCTCAAGAAGCCTTTACAATAAAAAAAACCAATACTGAGGGAAAATGGATCACATATAGAGACATATTAATAGGTGATAAGAAAGAACTGAATATAAGACCGTATGAGGAGATTAAAGACAGGCTACAAGGATGGTTGGAATACTGTCAACTGCATAGTGTTTTTCAAAAAGATAAGAAAGAAAGAGGATTTGATCAGGAGGAGACACTGTTAGACAAAATAGTGATGGGAAATGACTCCAAGATCTTGTCCAAAATATATGAATTTTTATTAGAGTGGAACACCAAGGATGAAGAGATAAAAAGTGTCATGATTAGATGGGCAATGGATCTAGGCTATAATATTGAATTTGAAAAGTGGTACAAACTGTGGAACGTAAGACTGAAATTTACAGCATCAGTACAGTTGAAAGAAAATATATACAAGATGATATACAGATGGTACATCACCCCAACTAAACTGTACAAAATGTATAAATCAGGAAATAAAAAATGCTGGAAATGTGGGTTGAAGGAGGGAAACTTCATCCACATGTGGTGGAATTGTATTAAAGTGAAACAATATTGGGAAGAAATTTACAATGAATTAAAAAAGATCTATAGATACTCATTCAAAAAACTGCCCGAGGCATTCTTGTTGGGTATGGTAGGAGAGGATGTAGAAAAAGAGGATGTGACTCTATTCATGTACGCAACAACAGGTGCGAGAATCTTATTGGCACAAGTTTGGAAGCAACAACAAATCCCAACTGTAGATGAATGGAGACAAAAAATGGTGAGCTATATGGAAACAGCAAAATTGACAGTGAAAATTCGGCAAACAGGAAGTGGAACATATGAAAAAGAATGGGGAAAATTTTTATTATATTTGAATAGAATATGTGGAATCTGAAATAGTAACTAGAATCTCATTGCTTGATTTAGAACACTTTATTGAGTTGGAAATATATAAGAATATAAGGAGGAAAAGATGAGGATAAAGTTGAAAATAATTAAGAACATATGATAAAAACAATAAAGAGGTTTGAAACCGCAAGAACTGAACAAAAGAAAGAATAAAACAGAGGAAGAAGGGGGGAAGCCGGGGGGGGGGAAGAAAGGGGGGGAATAGGGAGGGGTTTGGTAATGACAGATTTGTATTGTAAGAAGAATGGAACTTATAGGAGGTAAAAAAGAATATAAGGATGATATAAGACACAAGGATATGGGATGTATTATAAAATATGGAATAACAATGTAAATATAATTGATGAGTTCTATGTCTGTATGTTAAAGTAAAAAATTAATAAAAAAGTATGAATTCCAAAAAAAAAACAATCTCTGAAATTACCCAAGAATGCTGAGGTTCTTCAGTTATTGAAATATATGAAGCCTTACTCAATCGGCAAGAGCCATTCATAAGTATTATTTCTAGTTTGTTAACTTTAGCAGATTAGAAAAGCTATCTTATGTTTCCACTCTTCTTAATGAATACCTTTTGTCTGCCCCTCCCTCACTTAGTATTGCCATTGTCTTCTCCAAGTAGTGGCAGCGATCACCGTGGAAAGAAGGTAAGGAAATGCAGAGGTGAAGCTGGCTGCTCCGGCACACATGCTGTGCACCCAGGGGTGGGGGCAGAGTGGTGATTGCGGGGGCGGCGGCACCCAGGTGAGCATCCCAGGGGGGCGGGGGCGATGTCACCCCCCTCAAGGATGAGACCCGGGTTGGGCTGCACCTACCGCACCCACCTTCCTCTGCCAACGAGGAAATGCTCAACTCTAATATTTATATTTTTTTTGAGACCAGGCTCTTGCAGTGTCAGAAAGCCTAACATTCCTGAACCATCTAGATCTGCTTACATAAGAAAATCTTCATGTGCTGTTTCCGATTCTTATAAATAATATGGCTGAATTTCGATCAAACTTAAAGTGATAGCAAAGATTCTTTATCTCAGCCATGTATCCAAAGTGACAATATGAAACGAGGGGTTGCAAAAAGTTTTCTCACAGTGAGATTTAACTTGATTTCTTTCTTACCACTGCAGAAGCTGCCTTTATTCCATGGGTCTGCCTCGCTCAGTATTGTTTAAGCAGATTATCTCTCTAAGAGTTTAAAGCGGGAATAAATCCCAGCCCTGTAGATGATGGTGAATCTGGAACCTTTTGCATAAAAAGTATCTGCTCCACTAGTGAGCTCTGCGACCTTCCCAATAGAGTATGTTTCATGAGCTACACGGGTAGATAATTATTGTTTCTTAAGAGCCTGGGTTGCACATTCAATACTCCGCTGCTAGACCTTTCTCCCACAGTAGACTTGATGCCTTTGCCTTCTCTTCCAGGTGGGGAGTTCACGGAGGGGGATGAAGCCAAGCACAGAGCTGGTTGACTTTGCAGCAATGCAGCCACCAACTGTTTTCTCAACTCCTATGTCGCATGTTAGACACAGTAGGTGGTTCCCCCTAATACACCATATATCTCTGTGATTCTCAGGCTTTTGTTTTGAGAGGAAAAGATAAGCCAGTGGATTGCTGGAAAGCATAAGCTTCGCTCTGTACCCTCTCTTAGTAGTTCTTGCCTTGACTGAGAGCCGAGTCCTCATCAGGCAGCATTGCAGTGTCATTGCAACCTAGGCGGGGGTCACGTTCCGGGGGCTTGCGCGTTACAGCAAAATTGCATTGTCAAGACAACTGCCAAGACTGCCCCCGTGAAACCATCCCTACCTGACTGAAGCCAGCATGCTGAGCGGGCCTTTGCCCCCAGGCCAAAACAGTTTTTAGCCCTCCATCTTGCTTACTGAGCTCAAGCGAGATAGCATATGAGCTCTGCAAGAGAGCCAGTGTGGTGTAGTGGTTAAGAGTGGTAGACTCAAAATCTGGTGAACCAGATTCGATTCCCTGCTCCTCCACATGCAGCTGCTGGGTGACCTTGGGCTAGTCACACTTCTTTGAAGTCTCTCAGCCCCACTCCCCTCACAGATTGTTTGTTGTGGGGGAGGAAGGGAAAGGAGAATGTTAGCCGCTTTGAGACTCCTTTGGGTGGTGGTAAAGCGGGATATCAAATCCAAACTACTCCTCCTCCTCCTCCTCCTCTTCTTCTTGGGAGGCTCCCGCAAGATCTTGCGGGGCTGTCTGAGATCCCATGAAGTCTCTGTGGAGTTCCCTAGAGCCCGGAAAGCAAGGCAAAGGCAGAAAAACCCGGTGCAGAAAGAGCTTTTTAAGCCCTCTGCCTTGATTTACTGGGCACTGGAGACTCTTGCAGAATCTTGAATGGCCCCTTCCAACATCCCTCCTCCACTTTCCCACCCCCTTTTCATTCATTTTTTCCTCCCAGCCAAGTGCGTAAACCTGTGTTTGTGTAAGTAAAATCAGCGTAAATTGCGATCACACTGCACTAAGTTCTGAATGTGGACAGAGATGTAGCTAGGCTCCCTTGTGTCCTTGGCAAGGAGCTATATTGGCACCCACTTGTTCCTTGGCAACCACCACCAGCTCTCTTTGCCTTTTTTCTTGCACCGCACCTCACCCCCGGGTTTGGGCCCTTGGCAGGGGCCAACCTGGCTAGTCCCTAGGGATGCTGCTGAGTGTGGAGTGGTGATGACTGAAGGGGGCCTGTATTCACTTGAATGCACTTGGAAGTCTCTCAACAATGGGGAAAGGCCGTGCCTTGGCAACCCCCAGTCACTAAGAATTGTACCTCCTCCTTCATCTGCATAGCACAATCCTATAGTCTGTTTCTAAGGTCTGTTTCTCAGAACAGATGGACTGGCAAGCCTATGTCTGGACTGTACCACTTGGGGCTTTACACAGTGGAAATTATTATTATTGTTATTATTATTATTATTATTATTATTATTATTATTATTATTATTATTGTTGACTGGGCTGCCCCACTCTGGGCGGCTCCCAACAGAATTCTAAAAACATGATAAAACATCAAACACGAAAAACTTCCCTAAACAGGGCTGCCTTCAGATGTTTTCTAAAAGTCAGATAGTTGTTTATTTCCTTGACATCTGATGGGAGGGTGTTGCACAGGGCGGGCACCACTACCAAGAAGACCCTCTGCCTGGTTCCCTGTAACTTTGCTTCTCGCAAGGCCATTTAGGGCTTTAAAGGTCAGCACCAACACTTTGAATTGAGCTTGGAAACGTACTGGGAGCCAATATAGATCCTTTAAGACCGGTGTTATAGGGTCCCAGTGGCCACTTCCAGTCACCGGTCTAGCAGCCACATTCTGGATTAGTTGTAGTTTCCGAGTCACCTTCAAAAGTGGAATACTTTTTCCATACAAAAATAAAACCCTGCAGATAGTAAATAGCCTGTCAAGGAGAAGAGTTGTAGTCTAGCCTTCTTGGCATGTTATTGTATTGTATTGTTTTATTCAGTTGTGGGGGGAAAACAACATTCCATCCTACAAGTCCCTCCTTGCTCGGTTGGACCCTGACTCTCAATCTCAGGTTTGTGGGTTTGAGCCCCACATTGAGCAAAAAGATTCCTGCATTGCAGAGGGGGTGGGACTAGATAAGCCTTGTGATACCTTCTAACTCTACGATTCTGTGATTCTTCCCCCCCCCCCCCAGTAGTGCAAAGTTCTGCATGGTTAAAGGTTTGTCACCTCATCTGCAGTTTGGGAGGCTGTGGGTACTGGCTTGTCTGTCCAGATATAAAGACTTCTAGGTAGATGGAGCAGCACTTCTCATTGACGCTTTCATGCTGTTGTGTTTTGGTGAGATTCTGTGGACTTCAAGGACCTGCAGATGCGTCTCACAGATTAATTGCTTTCTTTTTAGATGACTTGGAAATGGCGGGCGACACTTTGCCGAGTCACTTTTCGCCCATCAGCTCAGAAGCTGGAGCGAGCAAGGTACAGTTCCCGGATGTGTGGGTGATGCATTTGTGATATTTCACCTGTTCGCACATGAAATATAGATAAAAGTGTGTGTGTGTGGAAACAGAAACGCTTCACTTGTTATTTGTAAACAGACATACAGGGAGCCACAGAAACCAGAAAGAATGCAAAAAGGAAGAAACTTGATTTCAGAAGTGCTCGCTAGACAGATTTATTGCAGGTCAGCATGTTTAGAAACCTAACTTTCTTCTTTGGGAGCGATCTTAAACTTCATTCATTTCTGTTCCAGCAGCTGGAACAACATGAATGGCTGCTGCTGGCATCATGGTAGCAGTATTTGCCAGATAAGCAATATGCGGGCAAGCTGCAGAATTTGAAGAAAGATTTCAGATTGCTCCTAAAGAAGACACCCATGTCCCCAAATGGGTTGAGCTGTGGTAAATGAAAATAAGTTTCTCCCTGCTTTGCACCTTGGTTTTCGAACAGCTTAGTACTCAAACGTTTTGGCTCCTGAATGCTGCAAAACCGGGAGTGAGTGTTCTGGTTTGCCCAAACGGGGCTTCTGCGGCAGCCAATCAGAAGCCGCACTTTGGTTTCCGAACGTTTTGGAAGTCAAACGTTTGACGTCCAAGGTACGGCTATATGGGGATATCATATGCCTTTTTTATTACATACTGCAGTTGCCGCATTGTCTTGCTTTTGCTCTTCCTAGAAACGTGAAGCTGCTTCTAGTACTTTGCTCATGGAGGATGAAGTCTCCAAATCCAAGCGGAGGTTTTCAGGTAAAGAGGAAGAGTGGCAGAAAAACTCAATCGGAAGACAAATGAGCTGGCTTGAAAATACTCGCTTCCTGGTTGATTTAACAGGGAGAAATGGGCTCTCTTTTTCCACACACACACACACACACACACACACGGCATTTACAGTATCCTAAGCCCAGGGATATGAGCAGCCACCACTATTGCAAGGCTAATAATAATAATAATAATAATAATAATAATAATAATAATAATTTATTATTTCTACCCCGCCCGTCTGGCTGGGTTTCTCCAGCCACTCTGGGCAGCTCCCAACAGAACACTAAAAACAGAATAAAACTGCAAACATTAAAAACTTCCCTAAACAGGGCTGCCTTCAGATGTCTTCTAAAAGTCAGATAGTTGTTTATTTCCTTGGCATCTGGTGGGAGGGCATTCCACAGGGCGGGCGCCACTACCGAGAAGGCCCTCTTCCTGGTTCCCTGTAACCTCACTTCTCGCAGTGAGGAACCGCCAGAAGGCCCTCGGAGCTGGACCTCAGTGTCCGGGCTGAACAATGGTGGTGGAGACGCTTCCTGGTGGTGAAAGTTTGGGATCTCATCGTGGTATGGACCTAAGTTTGCTTTAACAGAGAAGTTTCACTGAAGTCCCTTGGGACTTAATTCAAGGAGAAGGCATGTTAGCATTTGGCTGTCAGCAAGCAAAGCCTTATAAGAAACTCCAGCAGCAGCAACAACAAAAATAAATAAATGGGTTTGGGATTCTGTCTTTGCTAGATTTGTCAGCTGGTACCAGTGGAAAGCGCTCAAAGCTCACCAGGAGGCAATCCAGGGATGAGACTACCATTCCTTCTGTAACAAGAAAACTCTTCAACTCCACGGAGATGGAAGAGGAGACTCAGGAAGGTGACTAGTTTTAAACAGAAACCAGCATGCCTTTGCTGCAGCTGTACTGAATCGAATACCTTTCGCATTTCCTAACGCCCCTACTTCCTGTGTTTTGTTGACAGTGAAGATCTACCTGTGTTTTCCAGAGCATTCCACTGCAGAGGTTTCTCCTTTGTTTTTATAGTAACTCTGGCTTCTGGCAGCCGTTGATTTTGATGCTTTTTTAATGTACTCTGTGATTGGCTTTTATTATCAGTTGCTCTCTGGAAAGGTGGCCAAGCTAGATTTGATGTGCTGTGTGGTTTTGCTGTTTGTGTGTCTGTGTGTGGGAGGGAGAGGGAGAGGGAGAGAGAATTAACTAAATTTATATCTTGCCCATCCTCCCAAAGGAGCCCAGGACAGCAAAACACATTGTAATGCTTCCAGACTATTCCTTTAAAATTGCTGCAGTTTGGTAGTGATTTCCCCAAGATTCTGAGCATACACAAAGTTCTTTATTTTTTTACTTGTTGAACTAAACACCAGCTTCCTAACTTGTTAGCACCCATGTCTACGGGGCTGAATTGGTTAGTGGCCTGGTTGTTGTTCTGAAATATACTCTGTGTGTGTGTGTGTCTTTCTTGCAGGCCATAATTTAGAAGAGTTAGAGGAAGACATATTTTCCTCCAAAATACTTGAGGAAGGAGCTGGCGATTCGGAGGTCATTGCTGCATTTGAAAGCTTCACACAAGTATTGAAGAAAAAGTTTTGGGTAACTAATTTGCAACATCATGCTTATTTTAAGTGCATAATATTTCAACATGTATCTTCATCTTCCCCAAGTATTTCCCCAATTCTAATTTGCTGGCATTGTGTCTAGTCTAGGTACAAGAGGATGGCGATTTATACCCAAAACGTTATGAGGACGTCTGAACAGCATATTTTGGCATTATTGAATCAGATTCATCAGAGCCAGTACGTGGCATCCATAAAATCTTTAATAAAATAAATAAATAAATAAATAACTGTGGCATTTCTTCTGCAGTAATTGCTGACAAAGGCCTCAAGTCTTATCATGCACGTGACTTGTTATTGGCTAACTTGAGGTGAAGATGACTATTCTTTTGGTATAGAGGTTTTTCTAGAGCTAATGAAGCAGGTTTGGGAGCATTGTTCTCTAAGCTGCTTTCCTCCCTTATCTCAATCAATGAAAACTGTTTTCCAGCTTGTGTCTTGCAGTTTATTAGTCTTGCTTTACTAGTCCAGTGCAAGAGGTGTCCATCAGGGAGTCACAATGCATTGCATGTCGAGGGACCTAGCTGCAAGCCAGCTGCCTGGTGTAGTAGATGGTTCTCCTTATTCTGTTTTCTGTGTTGTGTTTGCATCTTCCCCCCCCCCCCCCCCAGCTCTGTCAATTTGCATTAGTGCGATATGAGTGTCAAATGCTGCTTTCCTGAAGCGGTAAAATGACTTACGTTTGTCCGCAACAGGCTGAATGAACTGGAACGCTTCCACAAGACGGTTGCCCAGGAACTTTCCAATCTTGAGAAGAGAACTCGGTTTCTTTCAAACCTTGAGAAGGATACTTTGGTATTTGTGTATTTCTTTTCCATTTTATTTGTTGTCTGTGGATCGATTTAATGACTCACGTTGAGAACGTTTGTTTCAGGAATTTTGGACTAAGCAATCCAACATACTCAACAAAAAAATGAACAATTTTTGTATTCGTCAAATGCAGAGGTATTTATCATCTTGCTGTCTGCCCAGCATGCACCACTTAAAAAATTGTGCACTGTTTTCCTCCGTCTGTTGGGCTTGCTATCTTCTGGGTACTTTAGCACATGCATCTCCACATCACTGACGGTGTCTCCAAATGGGACAGTTGGGAGAAGCAAGCCCAGTTGACTGGGTGTTCCTTCTTGTGTACTTTTATTTTCACACAGCCACCCTGGAGTGAGTGGGTGGGTGTATATCTGCTCATGCTTTTCCAGATTATTTTATTTGAACAAAGATGTGCTTCTGCTGCCAGGGACATTGGATTTCCCCTGGCAATTCTCAAAGCCGCAATCAACTGTAAGTTTGGGGAAGCTGAATGCCCCTCCTCCAACAAGCCTGCAGCACAACTCCTGTGTAAGATGTAAACGTCAATTTCCTTATCCGTCACCACAATTTCAAAAGCCATTTATGAAAAATAACATAATGGCATTAAAAAAAAAATCAGCCCATGCAGAACCAGTAATCCCCAGAACATTTGCTGAATCTCAGCTTCCTGGCTCCTGTTCCCATTATATTTTGTAAAAATTAAAAAGGAGGAATAATAATGGTGATGCTAAGGGCCAAATTGCATCTTACACAAAATGCATTGCATCTTTACTTTTGTGTGTGCATATGGTTTGAGGTGTTGTTTTCTTTCTTTTTAAAAATAACAGCCATGGTGCTTGTTTAAGTTCCGTCCCCATCCCTGTTTCTTTCGTGGTTAGGACTTTGTGGCAGGAGGAGAAGGTTAAACCCTCCCTGATCTCCAAAATCCATGTGGCCACTGCATTCTCAGATGAGGATCTCATCCTTGCATTCATGGATGAACTGTTGGGAAAGGAGCCTCCACCAGCGAAGAAAGTCTAGGGTCAATCAGGCTGAAATGTTTGGGGCACTTTATGTAGTGGGTGCAATGTTCAACAGCCCGTCACTGTCTTAGATGCTAGGGTTGCCCATCCCAGGCTTCAGCTGTCACCATACAAAGAGCTGCCTTAATACTGTTGGCAACCAACATCATCAGGCAGCGTCGTGAGCTGTGGAAGAGCTGCGTTTCCCGGTCTCTCTCTCTTTCCTCCTTGCTTCAGCCTTCACGCTGGGTTTTGACTGCAGCTTGGAGGAGCATGAGCAGTAACTTTAGTTGCACCAAATTCAACTATACCCATTTTGGTTTCTTTCATAGGATACAGTCCATGGATTCAGAGCTGGAGGGAGCAGCAAAGAATCTGGAGGACGCAGCCCAAAATGGAAAGGTAAGGGCTGTACCTGTGCAGATTGCCACACATTGCATACTGAACAGCAGGTGCGAGTCTTAGGAACTATAAGGAGAAGCAAAGGCTGTTATTGAACAGGCAAGATGGCAGTTCTTTATCTAACTATTTAACACCTTCATTTATAGTCAGTGCATCTCTGCGCCAAACCATGCCTTGGGACAAATCCACAGGCTCCCTGAGAGGAAGTGGCAGCTGCTTTGGTATAAACTGTGGCTTGCAGCCTGTAACCAAGGTTCAGTCCTGGTGTAGTTAATGGGTTGGGTGTAAGTTTGAGAGTACTGCTATTTCCTTATCCCTTTCCATAAAGGGTTTGCCGTGGTCATTTTTCATAGAACGAGGCTTCCCACAGTCACAATGGCTTTTGTCTGTTCCTGTGATGTGTTGGTCCCAAATGTATGGAAATACTTAAGGTGCTATTCAGTGGCAGTGGGACTCGGAGTAGACCTATTGAAGTTAACAAGCCTTAGGTTCATCTATTTCAGTTGGTCTCCTCTGAGTAGTACTCGGTGAATATAGGTAAGGACTGTGCTGTAAAGCACTAATAAATTTTGCATGCTTTTTTCCTCCCCCACAGTTTGAAGAAGCAGTAGACCATGAGGAGGAGAGAAGCAAGGCCTCTGTCATTGCCTCTGACTGATTAAAATTAATTTAAGCTGGCGCGAAGAGCTCTGATCAAATGCTGACGTGTCTGAATCATTTCTTAAAATATGCTGGACAAATGCCTTCAGTCCATAGCTATAAGCAATTGTCTGTTAACATGTACTCAATGCTTAAATGAGTTTTGCTCTCTCTTTCCCACAAGGGGGTAGTGTTGAGGGGTTTCTGGTGCCAACAATTTGTGAAATGCATAGCGTAGCTGATATTTCAGTTGATACCATTCCTTCCCATCCTTATCTGTCATTTATATTTTATATACAGCCAGTTGTGTTAGAAATGTTGTAAACACAAATCAAAGATAACCTCCTAACAAGAAGCAATTGTTTTGAGTGCTCCTCCCATTTCTTATAGGATGGAAACTCTTTTTATTCTTTTTTATGATTTAACACTTGCTTGACTTGTCCAAGGGACTAACAGATTAAAAAATGTATTTGAAGAGTGTGGTCTGTTGGACACAAGTGATTCCATCTAGCAGTGTTTGGTGTGGCACAAATCGCAGCTCAGTTTTGCCTGCCTCAAGTGCCCATGAAAGGGATTTGTGTAGCAAATAAGGTACGGCAGCACAGTTCTTAAAAGCCATAACTGCCAGGTTTTAATAATACTGGCAACATGGGCAGAAAACAACTCATGACTTCACATTTAATCAGCACCTCAAAAGGAAATGGGTAAGAGTTGTCTTGCATTTCTACCTGACCGAGGGCAGTTTCCAAATTACTTATTTTATTTTATTTACAGTATTAGATTTATATAGAGCCCTTCATCACAAGATCTCAGGACGGTTCACAAGATAAAAATACAAGGTAAAAGCACAAATAAATATTTAAAACAGACACATCAAAATAATAAACCCCCCTGCTCCCACAAACCCATTTTAAAGGTATGGTTGAAGATGAGTGTTTTTGCCTGGCGCCTAAAGATATATAATGAAGGTTCCAGACGAACCTCCTCCACAAACAGGGAGCCACTGCAGAAAAGGCCTATTTTCGTATTGTCACACTCCAGACCTCTTGGGGGAGGGGACACGTGAAGAAGGGCCTCAGATGATGAACACAAGAGTTTGGGTCAGTTTATATGGGGAGAGGCAGGATGTAATGGGAATATAATAGGGCATGTAATGGGTGATAAGAATGTGGCTCCCCCCCCCAAAAAAAAACTTGGTGCTGAAAAAAATAATTAACACCCTTCCCGCACCCCTCTTATGCCAAATCTTGGGTATTTTCATATTCCAAGCTATTGCACTGTCACATAACAAGAACAGAAGACCGCAAAATGCATTGACTGTAAAACGTGTTTTATTTTCAACGGCAAACACTGATACAGGAAAATAATTTCAGAAGTTGTTATCCTGATGGTTGTTCAGAATAGCAGCACGTTGCTAGTTTTTGCGTATTCAGACGTGTAACCTGATTACGATTTTATCAAGTGGTTTTAAATCTACAGTGTATTTTTCAGCCCTTTGAAAGATTGAGTAAGGCAATGTTCCCTTCCCTTCCCTGCCCCCCCCCCCCGCACATCCTTCGAAAACAAAACAAAAACCCTTTAAACCCAGGGGTGGGGTGTGCAGTTTCCAACACTCCCAACAGCCTCCAGTACCTGCCAGCCTGGCCAAGTTGAATGGGAGTTGGGGCATCAGCAACACCAGCAAGGGTTAGCCACCCCTGTTGTGGATGTTCACTGCACAGTAAACTCTCACACCTGAACTAACAAATACCAAGAGATCTGAGAGCTCCTTAGAATGGCTTGTCATTTTTGGATGAATTTCACATCCCCGACACAAAGGTTTTCAGGCTGTGTTTGGATTAAAAGTGTGTCTGTCTCGGGTTAAAATTCAAACAACTGTTCGTTCCAAGAGTTGTTTTCAGCAGTCATCAAGTGTTGGAAGTCTAGTGGAACCATGTCTCCCGGAGACAAAGGAATCAAGCCCCCATCACGGCTTCAGCAGGCTACACATCTGTAGGTTGCTGAATATGGGAGCTCCTCACACAGATGGGGGATTGCTTCAGGCATTATGGAATGCTGGTGAGAATTTCTATGCCAGAACTCTAAATTAAAGTGGATTTTATTTGAGTAAAATAGAGGCAAGGAATTATGGTCACTTCAAGGATCTTTCTGGCAACAAACAAGTGGTCATTTTGTTTCATGTAGTGCTGTGTGTGCTACCCTCTAGAGGGGAAAATTGTCATTGCTTCCTGGCTTCCACTTGAATTCCTAACGGTTTCTAAGAATCAAATGCTTAGGGTGCTTTGATGAATCTTATTTTCTTACACCCAATGTGATACTGTTTTGTTGTTTTGCCCATCAGTGGCAACAGTTCACCTTCATAAAGGCATGGTGCATATATTTGGGGGGGGGGGGGCTGTCTTCTAGCAAAGCTTTTTTCTCCCCAGTCCTACTTATTTCAGTAATAATCATTTGCAAGTAAACATGCTCAGGGTCATAGTCTTTGTGCTAACGCTGAGCTTTTAGGATTCCGTTGTGTCCTGCACCTGGACTCCAGACACAACTATTTCTTCCTTTTCCCAACGTTTCTGCCTCCTCATCCTCCAGGTTTTAATATGTGCCAATTACATTTGGAGCCATCAGTCATACAAAGTTAGGGTGCCAAATTGTCTAAGGTGGCCGGCCTTGCTTGCACCAGCTGGGAGAGGGGTGGCCAACATGGGAATGAAATAACGGATGTGCGGAATGGTGTTTTTCTTACGCTATCTGCAGGCAGCATGGCTGAGCTGCCTTAGCTGCAGTGCTGCTTCCTCCTGTTGATGTTTGGTCATAGTACAGAATCAAGCAGCTGCTTGGTAGGCTAAATTTCTTAGGTTCATATTGGGAATAAAAGGTGCATTAAACCAAGCTCTGTCACTACCAATGTCCACCAGCAGCAAATGTTAAGTGCCTGTTAAGTGTCCCACAAGATAAAACTGTTTGAAAGGACTGTATGCTTTGGTGACACTTATGAATGTGTGGCAGAATCTAGCTTCTTACCACTGTAACCGTAGGCCATAGCATCCGAGTGGTGAACAGGCTTAATCCGCTGGTAACAGACCACACCTAAAACAGGTATGGTGGCTGCTGGAATAGAGTAGAGAGAGAAGCACTTAAATGTTGGAGAAGGTGGCTCAAACATGTTTCAGCTTGGCGTTATGGACCCACAGCAAGAAATTAAGAAGGCGCAAAGCTCAAGAAGCAGGGGTTCAGCTTCAAAACGGGGGCTGCTGGTGGTGAAAGTGATCTGACTTGTCATATTTTAATGCTAAAACTCTGAGGCTGCAATCCCACACACCGGACAGTCAGTCCCATTGAAATGGGTAGGGTTTATTTCTCAGCAAACCTGTATAGGGTTTTCTTAAAAGTCTCATCAGCTGTGCACTTTCATGCTGCTGCAGTAATAATGATGCCTGCCTGTAAACAAGCCACTCTTCCTGGTTTCCACATTATTGCTTCACAGGAAGAATATGATGGCGCATCTAGTGAACTGCAGTCACACAGATTTAAAACCAGGGGGCTGGATATAAACCATACCTTTCTTGGTGAGCCAAGGAAGCATTGTGAAGGGTAAAAAAAGACAATAGCAAGGTTGCAGTCGGCTCTGTCACGTGACCCATCGCTGCTTAGCATAACGGGTTATGCCCAAACACATTTTCTGCAAGGTGATCTGCAGCTGGTATACCTGTTGCAGCACATTTTTAAAGGGTGGCAGCAGGTACACCAGCATTTGGATGGTTTCAGGGTGGACAATGCAGTTCAGATGTTCTTAGTTGGCACGTGAAGTTGGAGGAAATTCTGTAGCACCTTACACTGCCTCTTGCTAGAACTTGGAATAGGAGTAATCCTCCTACCTCTCTTTATCCCCGTGAAGATAATAACAAAGCTTTTTAGTATACAAGTCACTTTTTTTCCTGGAATCCAAGGGGGAAACAATTTTAGTGTCACCATGCAAACATATTAAAACACACACTTCTTCCTAAGACAGATTATATACTGTATGTCTGCACAACTAATACCTGTGAACCTGCCGCTGGTTTCAATAGGCAGGATTTTGTTCAAAGCACCCACCACCCCATACCTTCATTATTCCAAGAAACAACTCTTGTCAGGCATTCTGCCCACACTTAAAATTTACAAAATGTGGCTTTGTTTTGGCTGGGTGAAAGAGACAGCATGTCCTCACCATTTCAATGGAGGTATTTATCAAAACGTTTGAAACTACATTGTTAAAAACAAGTTATCAATTGTGAGTTAAACAAGGGAGTAAAAATTGCTAAATGTTAACGAAACAGAGTCAAATCTCATACTAAAGCTGTGCACGACTGCCTGGTCAACTCATGTTTTGGGGGGCTTTAGCAAAAGAAAAAAGGATTTTGTACACTACAGTATAATAAAATATATTTCTTATTGTGCTTTTTTGTTCAGAGCACCATTAGCTGCCATTATGTAGTCTTTATGGAACCCGTTCCTGACTTCTGTGACCAGAGAGGCCTCTTTTGTATTGGTTCTTGAAGGTCTTTTCCGATATGTCTGGAAGGAAAAACAGAAGTAATCGAAATTAGGGCCATCCTCTTCTAAGTAGATTTGAATGTTTTTAGCCATAGCCAAAGTTATTTTTCCTGTAGTTAAAAAGCACACAACAGCATGACTTCTTTTTTTAACAGTTTCCACTATTGATAGTGCCTCCTTATCCAGTATTTTTTTCCAAAGGCTTTTGCCTAATGTACTGCTAATGTTTCTCCTCACAAAATAAACATACTCGGGGCTGTATCCAACTAAGGTTCACATCAAGTAGACCCTGTTGAAATTAATGAGCCTGAGCCATTAATGAGTCTACCCTGAACAGGACTAACAACTAATGCAACCCCAACTGAATACTAGCTTTCATCAAGCTGGTATTATGGCAACTGCTATAACATACTGGTGTTGGCTGTAGAATACCATGCTCAACAGAATGGAGTAGATTAGTTCTCTCTCTCTGTTTGCACTTAAAATGTCATACCTAGGGAGAAAATACACTCATTATCCACCAAGAAATCTCTTCCAGAAGCTCAGAAAACGGAATGACAGTTGAAAAGAACAGAAATGTGCTCCTGGACTTTTTTGTTGTTCAGTCGTTCAGTCATGTCCGACTCTTCGTGACCCCATGGACCAGAGCACGCCAGGCACGCCTATTCTTCACTGCCTCTCGCAGTTTGGCCAAACTCTTGTTAGTAGCTTCGAGAACACTGTCCAACCATCTCATCCTCTGTCGTCCCCTTCTCCTTGTGCCCTCCATCTTTCCCAACATCAGGGTCTTTTCCAGGGAGTCTTCTCTTCTCATGAGGTGGCCAAAGTATTGGAGCCTCAGCTTCAGGATCTGTCCTTCTAGTGAGCACTCAGGGCTGATTTCTTTAAGAATGGATAGGTTTGATCTTCTTGCAGTCCATGGGACTCTCAAGAGTCTCCTCCAGCACCATAATTCTGGACTTACACAGATAAATTAATTGCAGCTGCATTTGTTTGAAATACATGGTATCATGCTGGAGAAATTCTGTTTTTGTATGTGTTTGCTTTTGCCACTACTTATCAACTCTCTCTTAACAAAACCTCTTCCTTCTAAGTTACCTAAACAAACTCAATAGGCATCCTTTATAGAGGGCTAAAAAGAAATGGATCAGCAAAACCACTAGAGGTCAGCAAGGCAGCAGCAGTTACCCGACTGCCTGCCACTGACCTCATCATCAGCCCTGCTGTGGCTTACTGGGAGGAAGAGGTGGAGGGGTGGTGCTGCAGTGCAAACCCATCAGAGGCCACATTGGATTGGCTCAGCCAGTGTGTGTGCACCAGCCTCACTCCTCTCAGCAAGCTATAGAGATGCTGCTGACCACCCAGTCAACTGCTACGGAGAAGAACACCTACAATAATCTTAGATGTAGATCTATTGCATCTAGAAGTGATTTTATCTACACCTGACTGCAGGAAGAACTGAGCTGCGCTATGCAATAAATTTAGAGCTGTTTTGTAGTGTTTTCTCCCCACTTCCAGTTTCTTTTCCCATTTAAGTATTGCTGTGCAAGATTTCACAGGAAAGTCCTTTAATTTGATCCTTTCCCACAAAGACTGAATAGAGTATGTCACAGTAGTTGCATTCTGTCATTGGTGTGCTATTTCTCTGTGACACAACAGCACAAAATTCCAACCCTGTATGTATAGGATAAAAGGGGTTAGCCATGCTGCTGTTCTTTAAAATATATATATAGGCACATAGATACGTACTTGGGAGGCCTCTGTATAATGTTCGAGAAATTACTGTTGGCAGGGGAGGGATGTGCTTTGCCACTTTCTTTCTTTGAAAATGCAGGGTCAGCACTCGAGCGCTAGATTTGCCGAAATGTGAACAGCGCTGCTCTTACAAGCAGCACTGAATGTGCTACCATCTCAAAGAATTTAGATAATAAAATAAGATAATAATATAGTGTAGCTTTGAGTACAAGAAGAACACTGTAACTCTTAACAGAAGAACAGCCTTGAAAAAGAAAAAAGTAAGTGGAGCGTGTGAAACAAGTTAATAGCAAAGCAAATTTATTGCACTGAAAAGTGATGTGGAAAAGGTGCTTGTGCTCTCTTGCTTAAGAATCTGTTGCTGGAACTAAAGTTGCCCTTGATTCTGGCCCATTCTGCACCCGGAGAAGGGATAAGAGCCACTGTAGCATAGTGGCTAGAGTGCTGGACCAGGATGTGGGAGATCAGAGTTCAAATCCCCACTTAGCCCATGATGCTCACTTGGTGTCCTTTGAGCGGGGGTGGGGGGGAGAGAAGAATCTCTATCCCCCAGCACAACCTGGGAGGGGGAAAATTGCAAGGAGAACCCACGTTACCTTCAGCTCTTGGAGGGAAGGTAGGATGTCAATCTTATAATAAAGATAATACTAGATTAAATATTTCAGCCCTGCTTCACCAAGAAAGGTCTGCCCACAGAAACAGCTTCTACATATGCAGCAGATGAACCTGAACTGCGAAGCTTAGTTGGGCCTGGGTGAAGCGGCCAGATTATTTTCTTTTGATGTGGATGACAAATACACATTCCTAACTCGGCCTGCCCATCATTTTCCATTAGGACTACACTAGCCATTGAAGCATAATTTCTGCCTGTATTTGCTGCCTGCTTGCTGAAGCTTTGTAGTATAGAGTTTGCTGGATTCTGCTGAATTGGTGGACACACTAGTAGTGGACGTATCTATATTTTCATTATAAGTGAAGGTCCGGTTGATATTGCTGTCACGTTTCCTTTCCCCCACGTTTCACGGGAACTGCAAGGAGCCTTGCAACAAAGGCTCTTAACATTGCAGAATTGGACACGCCAAAAAGAAACATTATATCGCACTGCAGTGAATGTTGCATAAATGCTGACGGCATGACTGTGCTTCCTTCACCTCAGTGCCCCCTTCAAGTTCAACTCAATGAGCAATTTGAGGAAGATACTTAAAAGTTTGTTTTAAAAACCAGCATGGGGGGAAACCAAGCCTGACTCCATTAAAGCTAGGAATGCCAAGTTTCAAGACACCCTTCATTAAGCATATGCAGCTGTTCTTTTCCTGTTCAACTTACCTGAACATAGAAGTTAACAAACAAAATGACCAGTGTGGCCATGTATGAAGACTGGAAGATGAGGCAACCGAATGGAAATCCACATGGCTTCACAACTGCACTGAGCGTGTGTGTAATGGTGAGCAAAAACTGGATCTGTTGAAGAAAGAAACATCAACGCCCATCGTTTTCAGGATTAGGCCTTCCCCAGGTGAAATTCATACCCCTTTCTCATGGCTGATGGTTGTGCTGTCAGTCTGCAAGTTCTGCTCTACCACCGTTCACCTACATTTCATACCCAGTTTGTTAATGAATCTTTAAAAAATGGCAGCTGCCCTTTGGAATGGCTGTTTTGCTAGAGAGAAAAGCCAGGGTGACTCCACATCAATTCTGTTCAGAAAGTTACCAGTCACACCTTGACACCATAGCGGCAGTGTTGACTATTCATACCTGTTGACGCTTGTGGCAACACCAACAAAAATAAGGCCATTAATGTTTTAGGGATTCTTATATATTCTGTTCACCTGGCCTTAATATCTTGAGTAGTTTGCCCCAAGGCAAACTGCTGAGTGCATGAAGAGCTGTTATGTCTAATGGCACCAGCCTGGAAACTCTCCAGGTCACTTAATACATTAATTTTCTATAAGTCAAGACAGGAGCATGGCACAACCATGCTCCAAATTGCACCCGTGTCAATGTGGCGGGCATAACACTATCCCTCAAGAGCACATCAAAGAACATGCCCAGACATTGTCTCAGCACAGAGCAGCCCTGGCTATTACAGCATTGCATAGGGGGAAGGATGCACAAGTGCAATGCCCTTGATCTATCCCCACCGTGTTATATCTGGAATGTGACTTGCCTCTGTGCCACACAGGTTGTCCTTCGAATTTGAACCTAGGCAAGGCTCACAATGAAACATGGGGCAGTGTCAATGAGAAGAGGGATCAACTACAATTACACTGGGGCTACTTCTATTCCTGCCAGCACTTGGTATTGCTCCAGTATAGCATATTCCCAAAACCCAGTTCTTATAAGATCCTTGTGGCTTTTCAAATTGATTTACTTCCATCACACTTCTCCCAAATACTGGCCTTGAGCAACTCATTGCCTGGCTGTATGTTCATTGCTCCCTTCTTCCAAAACATAAGGTCTCTTTGTGGTTCTCCCGGTGGAGCAGCTACACTGGGATGGCCCAAGCCTATGCAGAATTAGGCATATACACATCCTAGAAGATTTGTGTTGCAGACAAACTGTGGGATCAGACTTGGGCTGATTCACACATTGCTTTTGAAGGCCCGTGCATTACATGGCTTGCCGCGTGCAAAAAAAACAACAAACCCACCTGCTACATCACACTGATTCTCACACGCAGTGTGAATGTGTAATGCATGATGCAGATGTGCATATGCACGTTTGGAAGCTGGGATGGGGCTGTGACTCCTTGCCATTGTGCAAGTGTCTCTGGACAGTGGAAGGAGAAGGAACATCATCTGCCTTGAAGAACTAAAAGCTTCCTCACCCTCAACTTTGTCTTCCATTGCAAACTGGCTCATTGCTAGCTTGACCTTGCTACACAGGATTTATATATTTATTTTCAGAACTATGGTCAGTACAAACAACAAAATGTTGTAAGCATACCAGTTGTGCCTGAGTGAGGTATTTCTTCCACCACAGATACTTGCGCATGGATGGAATGACGGACAGCCCATAGTAGGAGTACATGAGGACGTGGATAAAACTGTTCAAGGTGGGTCCAAAGAAACCTGTGATTGAATTGAACACATTGTTAAGACCTTGATTCTTCTGAGAATCAATACTATGGTTCACTGGCAATGTAAAGAACCGGTGGGGTTTCCTTTGGCAGCCGAGCTCAGAGCCTCAATTACCATGGCGTGGGAGTGTTACATAATGATGGTTCCATGAGTTTATGCTGTTTTCCTTCTTGTAGCCTATATGGGTTTCTTTCTAACTTTGTTCAAGTGGTGTTGGTTCTGGTGGTGAGCTGGCTCACAACTGCTGCTGGGGTGGCTAAAACTGCTTTAAGGGACAGATAATCCAGGCAGCTGTCTTGGGGCGCTGGACTGGGGAGGCGTCAGTGAAACTGTATCTCTATGGCGTCAGGTGTAGGATGAGCCTAACCCTACACCTGAGGCCAAAGAGATGTGGCTCCACCGAAAGGGAATTTGCAAGCACCTCTAAATGGGTGGTGCCTGCAAAGTTCTGTGCATAGTTCTCTGCAAGCACTGGCGATTAGTTGGGCTTCGCAGGCTGTGCATTTGCTAGCATGGTTCGATTCCAAACTGCAGGCAAAATGTCATTCGGATGTGAAATGACTGACAGATAGACTGCCCCACCTGTGGGGGATGGGGAAGATAGCACCTTGCTCTTGCCTTTGAAAAGTTTCTCACCCCAATATAATTTATATGCAAGGAGAATAAAAGAGGGGGTGGAAACCAGGGGGGCAGGGGGAAGTTAATTAATGAAAATTTGGATTAGATATGTATATCTAAAAAGAAGAAAATGTTATTTTCAAAAATGAAAAATAAATTATTTTTCTTTTAAAAAAGGAAAGTTTCTCACCCTTGCTCTATCCTTTTAAAACTGCAACCGGTTCCTGTGTTAATTGGCTAATTAGCTGAGAGGCATTTCCTTTACTTCACCTCACTACAAGGGGAAAATAGATCTATGAGTCCCCTCCAACCTTTGCTCTGCCAGAGGACTACAGAAAATTCTTGCATCCTCGGTCTTTCTCTTTGCACAAAGGAAACCCAAAAAGGAAGAAGCAGGGGCTTCTGCACAATGCTCACAAAACCAAGATCGGGATGGTATGCATGCGAGATATGAACTAGTGATCTCAAGGAATGTGCTGCAGTATTCTAGCTGTTCTGTGCACTTTAATCCATCACATCATCTGCAGGATACAGGTGGTGTCTGAGGTCGGTTCTACAATATACTAAATGCAGCAGAACATTTCAACAGAGCAAAATGGCAACTGAGTTGCTACTGTTGCTGCTGCGTTTTTACTTCAGACGGAGAGTGAGCCTAACAGCTTACTCAACATTTTGTTCATGCTTACTAAATGAGATTCACCTCCCCTTTCTCCCCCAAATGGCTGGACTGCATAGATCTGCCTTCATATATGAAGGTAATCTAGCTATGTTGCTTGGTTACATTTTAAGTTCGCGCCTCCGAATACTAACTTTGTCCGCAAGGTATCCAGTTCATGACGCACCACCAGATGTTAAACATAGTGGCGTGATGATAAACGTGAAGGAAAGTAATTTGACTGTTTTTCTTCCGCAGAACAAAGAACATCGTGTCAGCAAATTCGATGACTTTGGAGAAGTAATACCACCACAACACCTTGGCCACCTGCAGGAACAAGACAGATGGATTAATATCTCTCTTCTTGGAAGAACACGTTCTGCTATCCTTGAATAATCCTATAGGTCAGGCAAAAGTCAGATTTAAGATATTTTCCTATGGCTTAAAACAGGGGCAATGAACCTGCCCTTCTCAAACTGTTGTTAGGCTTCCACTTTCACCATCCCTGGCTATTGGCTGAGAGGAGTTGTGGTCCATCGACATCTGGACTGCCTCAGATTTCCCATCTCTGGCTTAAAGTAATTGAAAATTGGGTGCTGCCTGGTCCTATGCAGATGCAAGCCCCCCCCCCTGTATTCCATGGGGCTTACTCTTTACAGGCACAGGTCTGCACTTAAAAGCTCTGTGTCCTAGCTTTCCTTTTTGCCTTGGAGTTTTCTCCATTTTAGTGCTCAGTCAAAGCAAACATCAATTCAGGTTTTCTGCGGATTGCCGTTTGCTCCAATTGAGCTTCAAAGGGCGGATTTTAAAGAGCAAACAAAAGGGTTCCCAGACACAGAGCTTTTAAGCATGGACCATGTCTGGAAAGAGCAGTGTGCACAAGCCCAGAGACTGCAACAGACTTCAGACTTAGTTCCTAGAAGTAGTCTTAAACGCAAGTCATTGGAAGTAATCCTTGCAGATTCCAGTGGGATTTAATTCTGAGCAACTACACCTCCTGTCTTAGAAAAGGAACCTACTTAGTATGCAATGCTGAGTCCCCGAGCAGCTGTTGTTTATTAATGCCCTCTCTCCTTTGCATTTTCTCAGCAAGGCTTCCAAATTACGCCTCAGCATCACGATCTAGCAGCAGAACTATGCAATTCATGGTGGGCTTTGCAACAGGGTATCAGGCTCTAATAATGGATAATGAATTGAGCAGAACAAATAAATTGTGTGAGGCATTTACATATGGGCCTGCATGCCATTGACTGTGGAGAAATTCTTGCACATGGTGGGAGTAAATATAATGTTCTCAGATTACAAAGAACATGCTTGCTATAATCAGAGGCTCCCTTATGTTGGAGCAAATCATTTGTGCAATATTTACTTACTCTCTCCCTGTTCTGCCAGACTAAGTTTATGTGGTACAAGAGTGCAGTGTACCATATTTTGACAGGTGGCATATCTCCTTGAGTCCCAGCTTGGGAGAAAGGAGAGTTATAAGTACATTAAATCTCTACTATGGGATTTAATTGATTTTATATTCCACCTTTCCTCTGAGGAGCTCAAGGTTCTCCCCCTCCCCATTTTATCCTCTCAGCAGTCTCATGAGGTAGCTAAGGCCATAGGTGCCAACTCTATGGGGCTGGGGATACCTGAGCCCCCCTGAAATAAGTGGGGACGGGGCTGAGCCCTTCCCCCCCCCCCCAATACTGAGGGTCTTGGCTGCTGCAGGCCTTGTCAGGCCTCCCTGCAGTGGCAGAGGGCCCCGCTGGGCCTCCATCCAGTTGTGTTAGGCCTGCCTACGGTGATGGAGGCCCTGTCAGCCCCGTGGCCTCCTCCCGATACTTGTGATGTCACACGTGTGTGCTGCACTTGTGACATCACGTGCACGTGACAAAGCCCCCCCAATGTCAAGCATAACTTGGCTAAGGGTCATTGACTAGCCCAAGGTTACCCAGTGAACTTCATGGCTGAGTGGGAATTTGAACTTCTGCCTCCCAAGTTCTAGTCCAACACTGCCCACTCTTAAGATTTCATTGGAGATAATAGGGACCATCCTTTGTATTCACTCATTTGAATGCTGGGGGGGGGGGGGTTCCGACAACAACCCTGCATGTATTCGCACAATAAGCACCCATCTAGAAGCACCATCACTTCTTGTAGGTACCAAATTCCAGAGTTTAGCTGTGCCCTGTGTGCATAATTCAGTTAAGCCAGCTGCCTGGGGACCAAGTACTGATATGTTAAGAGCACAGGCAGGCAAGCAAGCAAACAAACATCAGAGAGGGGTTTTTTTGTTTTTTGGTATTTTTTAAATGCAGAGCACTTGCTATGCCAAATACTGCCTTTCATCTGGGTCACCTTAACTTCAACTGAGCTAGCTGCTCAACTTTCTTGGGGGGGAGGGGGGAACAGCACAGGTCACAGGCACTTCCCTGAAACGCAGTGGGCAGAAGATTAGCAGAGACGGCTCCTCGGTGCTTGCGCCACCCAGACCAGCAGTCTGAGCCTACAGCCACAACCCCACCACAATACAATCATAGCATTGCCACCAGCAACACCAGGGGAAGGTACAGTGATACTACCACCAGCCTCATCATCGCCTCCTGCACGCTGCCCTCAGTGTAGCTGAATTGGGGGAGGGGTGGGAAGCAGCAGGGAGGATGATCATTCGCCGCTGGAAACAAGCACTTCACCTAACAGTAGGGCCAGCCCCAACGCCACTTGTTGCCAGAAAACCCATAGGAAGCTACCTTTACTGAACCAGACCAGTGGGTCCCTCTAGCTCAGGGTTTCCCAAATTTGGGTCTCCAGTTGTTTCTGGACTACAATTCCCATTATCCCTGACCGCTGGTTTTTGCTAGCTAGGGACGATGGGAGTTGTAGTCCAAAAACAGCTGGAGATCCAAGTTTAGGGAGCCCTGTTAGTTACCGTATTTTTCGCTCCATAAGACGCACTTTTTCCCTCCTAAAAAGTAAGGGGAAATATCTGTGCGTCTTATGGAGCGAATGATGGTCCCTGGAGCTGAATTGCCCAGGGGCCAAAAGAGCATCATGCTTTTTATTTTACAAAGAGAAAAAGGGGGTGTTGAAAGGACCCCGCTCAGCAGCTGATCAGCAAGAGATCGGGAGAGAGATAAGGGTCCCCGGCTCCCTTTCAGCCCCGCCCTCCTTTGTTGAATGTGCTGCAGAGGGAGGTTGTTTGTTTCCCCAGCAACATGTGACTGGCTGATTAGATTATCTGTCTGGAAACTGTAGAAAAGGCTCCCTTTCTTTTAGAAGCAGCAGAAATGTGAGTTGAACCCCATAAAAACGGGGCTTTTCCTCTTTGCTTTTCCCCCTTTGCAAAAAGAGCTTTGCTTTTCCCCCTTTGCAAAAAAAAGCTGCAAAACTTTTAGCTGATCCTCAAAAAAAAGGGTTTCTCCATTTGCAAAAAAGCTGCAAAACTTTTAGTTGATCCTCAAAAAAACCAGGGCTTTTCCCTTTGCAAAAAAAGCTGCAAAACTTTTAGCTGATCCTTAAAAAAAACAAACCCAGGGCTTTTCCCTTTGCAAAAAAGCTGCAAAACTTTTAGCTGATCCTTTAAAAAAAACAGGATTTTTCCCTTTGCAAAAAAGTTGCTAAACTTTTAGCTGATCCTCAAAAAAAAACAGGGCTTTTAGAGTAGGAAAACCAGAAAAAAAAATTCTGGGTTTCCTCCTCTAAAAATGAGGTGCGCCCTATGGTCCGGTGCGCCCTATGGAGCGAAAAATACATTACACTGACTGGCAGTGGCTCTCGGGGGTCACAGGCTGGAGTCTCCAGGCACTGCCTGAAGATGCTGGGGATTGAAGCAGGGTTCTTCTGCATGCATAGCAGATGTGCTACCCACTCACCTATGGCTCTGTTCCTGTCTTTGCAACAGTCTATTCCTAGCTCCCCCCGCCTCATTTCCCCTCCAACTTTGCTTTCCCCTTGGAGGTTTGTAAGCAGAGTTTGGGTAGCCATCTCTCACATGTGATCTAGCTGAGATTCCTGCATTGCGGGGGGGGGGGGCCTGGACTAGATTACCCTTGGGGGTCGCTTCCAACTCTACAATTCTATGATTCCATGCATGTGAATAGTGCCTTTGAATCTGGAGGAGCAGAAACAGCAAGCCAACAGTAAAAGCATCTAAGGTGAATTCAGCACCAAGGCTTTTGGGAGGGAAGTTCAGAGGGAAGTGAAATCGGCAATTGCAGTTAGAAGAATACCTTTCGTGCCAGTTCCTTTTCTTGTCTCACTTAGAACTCTAAGATTAAAGATATAAAGAGTATACAGAGAGAGATATACACAGACCCACATACAAATACAAGTTTGATAGGCAGTTTATTTAAGGCTACTCTCCAATTCCAGCTTTCGCTACTAGGCATGTAAATAGTGCAAAAAGGGAAAGAGAAGAGAAACGTAGCTTCTTTTCTAGAATTGGGTCCTGGTTGAATCCAGACAGCTACTAAAGAGGGCACAGCATGAGAAGAGATACATGGAAAGGTAGGAAGCATTTTCTTTATTTTTTTTGGGGGGGGAGTTGTGCCTATCTTAGCTGCAGAAGGTTGTAAGCTTTTCCTTTGGAAAAACATTATTGCTAGGAAATCCTTGCTCAAATTTTCCCATTAAAAAGCACCAGCATAAAGCAAGCTGTACACCGAAGAGATCGTCATGTGAAAAAACAACCACAAACAAACCAAACCACCCCAATGGACCAATTTTAAAAAGCAGAGTTAAGGATTAAGCCAAAGAACGATAAATGCATTTTTCTTAATTTCTGCCAAGGTATAGAAATGTGGCAATGGTGCAATCCTCTATATCCAGAAGGAAGCCCAATTGAGTTCAATGGGCCTTGCCCCTAAGCTACCGGTAAGTGTGTATACATGAATACAACCTAAGAAAGAACTGTGAGACGTTAAGGTGAGGCTAGCCTAGCCTTTGCCAACCTGGTGCCTTCCAGATATTTTGGAATACGACTCCTGCCAGCCACCTTTTAGTTATTGGGTTGCTTTTTGTTTCTTACCCGGATGTCGGCTTCTCCTGCACTGGTCAGGTTTTGACATTGTAAGTTATAACCTCCTTCCCAAGTGGCAAGAATTAGCTGCAGAAGAAGAAAACAGATTCTGTTACTCCAAATAGAATTTCCCTTTGTTGATAATTATTAATCACTGCAGGCATGTGGGGTTTTGAAGGGTGGATAGCTTTCAGCTCTATGTATGGTAACAAATTTAAATCTCTATGTATGGTAACAAATTTAAATCTCTGTTCTCATAAATAAAGAGGTGCAAAATTATAAGTATGGGGGGGGGTAATAATTGAAAACCATGAAAGAACAAAACAAAACAAAAAATCACTAGGAACAAAATGGCAGGAATCTTCAAAAATTTCAACTGTAGTCTCACTACTAACACCCTAAATAAATATCTGCATTGTGTTTGATCCAGACTAAGTCAATAAAGAAGGCTGATCACCGAAGAATTGATGCTTTTGAATTATGGTGCTGGAGGAGACTCTTGAGAGTCCCATGGACTGCAAGAACATCAAACCTATCCATTCTTAAGGAAATCAGCCCTGAGTGCTCACTGGGAATAGAATCATGGATTTCACGGATGAAATTCTATATACTGGTCTCTAAAGTAGGGGGTGAGGAACCTTTTTCCAGACTGAGGGGACTCGGCTATACAGCTGCAAATAAATGTTTAAGTGTATTGTACAGTGCATTATACACATGTGACACTAGCTGGCAATGGTGAGCTACGGCAAATTCAATATATTTTTCAAACGGTTTTTTAAAAAGCATTTTCACAGCGTTTTTTTAATGTGTGTCTAGATTCCACTTGGGTCACATTCCTTTCTGGGGAACCTTCGGGGATGGTGGGGGGGCAGTGGTGCCAACTTGAATAGAATAGGGGGCAGGTAAGCCCCGACCCACATAATCAATCACAAGATGCAGCAAACACACACACACCAATTGAATGGCAATTTCCATCAACTTTGGCAGGGCCTGGCCCTCTCAAATATTTTACGGGGGGTGGGGAAGGGACCTCAGCTCCTAGGAGTTGTCACCCGGGGTGGGGCATATGCAAAGGTGGGGCCAAAGCGAAATGAGAGCAGAGCAACAGATGTAAATTTTACCTTGGCACAGCAGGCTCACCTATGCACACACTGAGACGCCCCTCTGTAGCTTCCATCCAGGCAACAAGGAAGCATTAGCTAGACAGACTCAAATGACTGCATTCAGTCCCACCCAGGGCTGATGTTTCCTCATCCCTGTTCTAAAGACTGGCTTTATTCTGCTGCTGCAGCGCCCTCCCCTGCCGCCATTACTGCTAAGAAAGCCAACAGAGCCCTTTTAACCATAGCATCCTTCTTTTAAATCTATACATATGCATGTATGTAGAGATGCCTTACTGGCAGCAATCCTGCACATACTTACATGGGAGTAAGCCCCATTGGAAAGAATGGGACTTCCCATGTATAGGTGTGCATGTATAGGCGTGCGCTGCCAAACCATGCTTTGCTAAAGCAAGGTATTCCTTTTATTTTTAGGCCTGCAGTTGCTCTTGAAAGCCAGGTCCTTGATGCCGATTGCAAAGCTCATTGCCAGTTACTAATTGCCAAGGGCTTGCAAACCATTTCCAACTCTCATCACTTTCCACAACAGTGCAATTGATGAACTCCAGTTGGTAATAGCATGGCAAACGCTGCACTTACTCTGCTGCCAGAGCTGAAACTGATATTGCCCATTAGTAATTCCTTACGCTGGCTATTTGCCTGAGCAGCTTTTCACTTGTCCTCTCTTTGGAAGCAGAAGACAGATATCCTTACTCAAAGGCACACTGCGTGCTAACACATTTCAGAAACTTTCACTTAATAAAACGAAGCAGTGACCTTCAACAACTCTTTATCTCTTTTGCCCTTCATTGCCACCTTGTATTGTTGTAGGCATTGTTTTATTTTATTGTTTAAATCAAACATTTAGTAAATTCTAAATACTGCCTGCTCAGAGCGTAGTGGCGTAGGGTGAATATGTTGTTGTTTTCCCCCCCAGTGTCTGGGAAAGCCCCAAGACCTCTGTTTCAAGAGTTGAAAGGCAAACAACCCTGTTTTCTTTACAAAAGTAACTCACTGGTGTTCCAGCTTAGAAGATGACAAGTCAAAAGGATCCACTCAGCACTGTAGATGTGGAAACACCATCCATTTCAATGGAGGCTTGCAAAGTGCTGAAGTCGAGCTGAAGGTGGACTGGACTGCAGCATTTTATTTAATTTTTTAATTTTTAGGAATTATACCTTTACTCTGCGAATCCATGGAGTTAATGAAATAGGTCATTATCGGACACAGCCCCTTTAACTCTGAAATGTCACATGCCTATAGTCAGAATAATCCAGAGAGCAGTGGCTAGCACCCAGATGAGTGCAGGAGAGGCAGGTGGGAAGAGTAATGTGACCACTGCATACTGACAAATATATTTGATGGAAACTGAAGGAGCATAGATTTCTTATTCATTAGAGCAGCCTGCATATCATTTCACTTGCTTGCAGGGTGGTGTGAGGGCACAAAGGCAGGCAAGGAGGCTGGGGATTCTGTCTTCAAAATAGAGCTAGGAGGTCCCATTTAAAGGCCCGATGAAGCTACAATCCTACTAATTCTGCCAAGAAGCACCTGCTCTCTCCCTGTTTGTTACATTCCACCAGTTTCCTCTATGCTAGGGATGCGTCTTCTGTGGCTCTAAGGCAGCCTTTGCCAACTTGTTGGCTGATAACCTCCAGAGGTTTTGGACTGTCTGGGGTTGAAAGAAGCTGTAGTCCAAAACATCTGGTCGGTGCCAGGCTGGCAAAGCATGCAGTGCAGAATGTACTGTGTCAGAATTTCTTTGGGAGGGTTAAATAGACAAGCAAGTCTTCACTTCTGAATTGTCTATGTGTTGCCCCTTATTCCCCACTAAAACCAGAGAAAATACCTACATGCACTAACGAAGTGGGGGAGGCCACCTGCAAAAATCGCCATAGGAACCATTGCAAAAACAACCACAGCCCTAGAAAGCTGCAAAAGTTATGTCTTTTGCAAGTGGTTGGAGAGAGTGTGACTCAGTGAGTCAGTAATATTTATTTCCCATGATCTAATGCAAGGCTGCATACCTGCACTGATTCAGCATGCAGTTTATTAAGAGTCCGCCAAACGTCAAGCCATGCTGGTCGGCTAATTCAGAGAGTGAAAGGAAACTAAAGCTCCCTGTTCCTCCAGAAGTGCATCAAACTTTCCACTGTGCATTCCTAAGCTGGACAGGATATAAATGCTTCCAGGTTAGAGGCTACCTTCTGCCCTTGCCTGTGTGGCTGGTTCTCTTGCCACATTCTCTGCTTGCCTCCCCATCAGTCTTTCTTTCCACTCTTCCCCTGCATCCTAATTTCAACCATCCCAGTCCAAGTTCCTCAGCTGTGACCGTGTGGGTGATCTTGTCTCTGTATTCCCTTTCCAGCACTGTATGCATCTATTGTCTTATTTCCACCTAGACACTCCTGTAAGCCCTTTACTTTGTGTGATCCTGCCAGAATACCTATAGCCCAGTGCTGCTGGAGCAAGTGGTATCTGAACGGCAGCTTTAGACCTTAGTTTTTAAATCATCAGAAAAGTACATTCAGGGCTGCATCTTAAGTGTCCAGTCCTAAACACCTGTCTGTTTCTAAAAAACTATCTTAACACCCCTTCAATGGTAGAACAGCGTTTTGTTTTGGGACAACATCCCTTCATAATTTGTAGCACACAATCCATAATAAATGATCATTATTATTTCTAAAGGCAGCTCTGTATAGGGAAGCTTTTAAAATGTTTAATGTTCTATTACGTTTTTATGTTGGAAGCCGCCCAGAGTGGCTGTGGAAACCCAGTCAGATGGGCAGGGTACAAATAATAAATTTATTATTATTATTATTAGCATATTTGTAGCATGTTATCTCAGCTATCATGATATATAGTTATGTTTGTCATTAGTTCCTGAATAATGAAATACTATAAAATTCTGCACAACAGCAAAACATCCTGATATTTAATTTTAGGGGACAAATTACCTCAACTCGGATAACCCTAATGAACAAATCTCCATTGTAATATGAGTAAATGGCCTCTGTTTGACAATTCAAGTATAAATAGACTCTACTCACAATGGCAGCTTTGTTCTAAGCATAATTATCCTGCCTGTTTGAATATATGTGGGAATATGGGAAAGAAAACACCCTTAATTTGAAGTCATTTCCGAATACTGACACGGGGAAGTGAAACTATGCTGAAGATGGCAGTATATATACTTTTACTGGCTGGCTTGAAAGAAGACCTGGCAAAGTTATCTGAGGGAGAAGTTCAAGCAAAGTGAACAGGCCCAAAATAGCCACTGCAACCCGGCAAGAACTCCATGACAACAGTCCAAGCAAACAACTCAAGTACCGCATATGAATACAAACACCCTCATGTACAACTGCTTCACAACTCTCTGAATTTGATGGGTGTGTGTCTGCATTTGTAAATGAAGCTCCACATGCAACCACATTGGAGGCCATGCACAACAGGCGTGAGCTGAGCTGGCTGAGGACCCAAGAAAGGTTTGCTATTGGGGTTTCCCCTGTCAGCTCTATTCCTTTGTATCCTTGTAACGAATCGGATATAAGTTAAGGGATTTTCAGAAACCCACGGTGTTTTAGGAGTTAATGGGCACCCCAGTTTGAGTGGCAGATATCCCTTGGGAGGCGGGACATTCCGCTCTTTAAAAGGAGGGAGCAGCCGTTAGTGAAGGAGAGTGGTGACTGGAAGAAGGAGGGCGTGGGGCCAGGATAGTGGTGGGTTAGGTTAGGTTAGGATCATTGAAGATGTGTATATGATGCTGAAAGAGTGAGTTTACACTGTTATGAAACTAAGCTTATAAACCATTACTGAAACCGTTATGTTCTGAAAGAAATAAAGACTTCTTATTGTTGAGCTAAGAAAATATCGTCCTCCATTTGGTCCAGCGAGCTATGTATGCTCATGAGGAGGTGAACTCAGGGAAAGGACAAAACTGACCTGCAGGGTGATAGTTTGTGTCTTAGAGTTCCCTCAGGAGGGGCTAGTGGGCGGAAACCCTGGTATTGCCACAGAGTTGCTAAGAGGGCTTAGCTAACTGATATAGTGAGGGATCTAATGAAAGGGAGACCCCGAACTGTAGGCAAAGAAGAGTTTAACCCCTGAAGCCCAGAGCAGAGGATATAACCGGCCACGGCCGCTGGACAGGAAAACTCCCGTTACTAAGAGATTCCCAGATTATTAATAAAAGGGGATTGACATCACAGACGGACCTCAGAGGGACAGGTGGGGTGGATTGAAATTTGACCCAGAACACCTGATTAGAAATTCACTTAATAACAAGGGGAGAGTGTGAAGTGGAGGTTTGTCGCACCTTAGAACCTGAGGATGAGGCAAGACTCTTCTGTTTGGGATAAGCACGCTTTGGGGTAAGCAAAGGGTTTACTGAAACTAAAGCCTTGCGTTTTGGCTAAGAGGTGAAGTCTGCTTCTTTTAGGATGGATTAGGAGGGATCCATGGAAGGAACCAGAACAGATCCTGCAAGCAAAAGCTGGAGGTGGAGGGCGGGGAGAGAGAAAAGGCCCTGCATTTCTATTTGTTCAGGAAGTTAGAGAAAACTCAGCACTCCAGAGTTCCTGCTTCACTGAAGCCCTGCTTTCTATGTAGGTTGACTATTTTTAGATGATCTTCGAAGAGCCACTGTTTAATCCGTGGTTTTAGATGGGCTGCTGAGATATAATGCAGCCCGTACTTAAAGACTGCTGCTAGCGTGCCCCAGAGACCTCAAATATTACTTGAACACAGCGGACGTTATATGCTACAGTATATATCCAAAATAGGGTAGACGGTCCAATACTGACAATGTGGTGACTGTCAAACACGGGCAAACAGCCCCACACCAAGAAGTGAGGGGGGTGCCTGAAAAAAAACCCAAATGGAGCTACACAAGTAAATGTGGACAATAAACATTATGTAGTTGCTCACATTCACTGGCCTGCCTTTATATGTCCAGAAGCTGCCTGAAGGATTTGCAACATCTTGGCATCCAGCTGCACACCCGAGCCAGGGGTATTTGTCTCTGGCAACCTGTATAATGAGATTTATGGAAAGGAGACTCCTCCTTTCCTCCTCATGCGGTCATGGGTTTTCGTCCGAGGACTGTCACTTCCCACATGTTCTGAAGGCAACCATCACAGTTTAACTGGACTAATGGTTGACCTTTTAAAAACACTACACGAGTCTGATGAAGCTGCAGGAGGCAGTGGAAGACAGGAGTGCCTGGTGTGCTCTGGTCCATGGGGTCATGAAGAGTTGGACATGACGTAACGACTAAACAACAACAACACCAGCACAGATGTACAGTGCAGTCCTAACCTTGCCTACTCAGATGTAAGCCTTATTGAATTCAATGGGTCTTACGTCTCCTCCAGTAAATGGGGTTAGGACTGCAGCCTTAGCTAAACAGGAAGATATTATTACTCTGGCCATGTGTTACTTAATATAATGACTCTCAGGCTGGAGAGAGGTGCTAGATTCCACCTCCCACCCCACCTGCCCGAGTCAAATTTAAATGCTTGGAATGCAGGGAGGAAGAAGCATTGTGTGGGTTTGTTTTTGCTTTTGTTTTGCAGTGTGGAGGAAAAAAACAGAGTTATGCATGGCCCCTCTGCTCAAAATGAGCTTCTCCCAATGCAGAAAAGTGTCCACTGGGGCTGTTTTGTACATAATTTGTGTATCATGTGTGGTGATAGTGCTTCAGATCCTCCCCCTTTTCCTTTCTTTTGTAAAGCAAATGGCTAAAAAATGGTAATGTTAGGCATCTCTTATGTTCATGCTTCAAAATATAGTTCATTACAGACTCATTTCTAGAAGTCACCAGAAGGTCACCCAGTCCAGTCCTTGCACACATAATTCAATACAGCTCCTATAAGATCACTGAGATCATAGAAGGTCAGTTATGGAAATGGTAGCAATAGATGCACCCTGAATGTAGAGCAAGGAATAATTCAAACTGTGCATGTCTGGATGGCTCAGGCAAGTGAGTCATGTGATACTGGTTAAAATAAAGAGCAAAATATAGAAAGTAAAACACTAGGATTCCCAGAAAATATAGACCTGTGAAAAGCAATTTTACCAAATTGCCCAATCTGTTCAATTCAGAGACCAACAACAAAATTGGGCCAACGCTGAAAAGACTCACCTCTATAAGCATGTAAAACGAAAGCATGGTGACTCCAAGGTTATATAGGATGAGAAGACCCCTGAGTGACAGAGCAGGCCTGTTCTTCATAAATGTGGTACCCAGCCATATGAAGAGAAGATACGCAACAGTGAGGGAAAAAGTGGGCAAGTAAGAATCCAGCATGAGCCATCCTCTGACCCTGGGATCTGAAGGAACAAAGCAAAGCAAAAAGCCTCATGAAATCAGCACATATAAATATTTCTTGTTCAATACAGTCATTTGATGGGTGGCCAACGCCTGTTCAGTCTCCCAGTAATACCCACCCTCCAGTCTTTACAACCTTCTCCTAGGATGCTCTTATAATGTGGGGTTATTAGTTTGTTCTTGCTCTTGTTTTTATTATGTCCCGCCCCCCCCCCAGTACTTTTATGTTGTGAACCGTCCTGACATCTATGGATGAAGGGTGGTACATACAATTTTTAATAAATAACAACAACAACAACTGATTATTCAATTAAATTTAATGGGTGAGCTCTGGAGTAGCACAAGCAAGTGTCTTCTTGTGCAACAGGGCTTCTCTTTCTTCTCAACCCCCTACAGAACCCACGTGCCCCCGAAATCTGCTCCAGAGGGTTGAAGGGTCATCCAGAGTGGAGTTTGGGGGCACAAAGCCTGCTCTAAGAGATCAAGAAGGAAGCTTAGAATCAGAAAAATAAGATCCTACTGTTGTAAGAATATTAAGGTCTTTTATTTATATATAATAATTTTTATTACCGGTAATGTACCAAGCAAACAAGGCCACATGTCTGAAGCAGCAGGCCTGACACCATTTTTTGACTCCCAGCTGACCAAGTGTTTTCTCTGCAAGGAGAGAGGCGTGAGCAGCCCTCTGCCTGAGTGCCAGATGATGGGCCATTTCCCTCACAAAGGACGGGCCATTAGCCTCGCATTAGCCCTACCAGCCAGGGCAGGAAACCTTTTGTTTTGCAGAAATGTGTGTCTTGGAGGGGTCAAGGAGGGATGGCACAGGTGTGAGAATTCTCAGGTTACCTCCTCTGACCCTCCCAATTTGTGATGTAATTCTGATGTATGTGTGATGTATGGAGGGGTGGTCTTGAGCTGGAGGGGGGCAATTTCAAAAGTCTATATAGGAGCTTCAGTTACAGGTAGGTAGGTGTGTTGGTCTGCCATAATCAAAACAAATTAAAATAAAAAAAATCCTTCCAGTAGCACCTTAGAGACCAACTAAGTTTGTTCTTGGTATGAGCTTTCCTGTGCATGCACACATCTTCAGATACACTGAAACGGAAGTCACCAGACCATTAAATATAGTGAGGGAGTGGGGAGGGGTATTACTCAGAAGGGTGGTGGGAATGGGTGATCCTATATAGGAAAACCTATATAGGAGCTTGTGCTCCATTGTTCGAGGTCTTTTGCCTACAAAACACCCTGTTGCAACAGCAATAATAAAGACTTTGCTTCTCAATCTTCTCTGGTTGGCCTCTGTTATATTCTCCTACCGATGGAGAACCTAAAAGGGCTCTTGTATACCCCATAAGGGAATAAGGGCAGATTTTTTCTTATATCACTACCTTATTTGACCATAGCAAGTGGGGCTCTGCTTAATCATTATTACTACATTATTACTACACCTGGCCAGTGTCTGATCCCCATTATTTATTGTCCCCAAACCACAAATATTGTCAACTGCACACCCCCTGGGTAGCTGTGGCAAAAGCATCAGTTCATTTCCATTCTAAGCTTGGACTTTCACACCTGAATCTTTATGTGTTTCCTTGTAAAGCTATAAGCCCTTACATTATCAACTAAATGCCTTTGGCACTTTCTTAAGGTAGCTGGCCTGAAGCTTTTGCACAAGTGAAGCTTTGGATCACTAGGGATTTTTTTAATAAAAAAATAAAGTGACTCATCCCTTCCTGCTATCCATGCTGCATTTTTTTCCTTTTCTTTATCGGGCCTTGACGAATGCCAAGCATAACTACCTCAAAGTCTCCCAAAATAGGTGACTATTTGTGCAAAGCCAACTAACTATACCAGCAATCAACTTGGATAGTACCATCCTCTCTGTGGATGTGATTTAATGACTGCAATGCTGCAACAATCACTGATTGCACTTCTGAACCTGCTAGGTAACAGCTCCAGGTAAAAACACCCATAAGGAAGCACCCTTTTAAAACAAACAACAAACAACAACAACAACAAAACATCTGCTATGATTTTTTAACACATTTGATACTAGCCCAGGGGTAGGCAACCTAAGGCCCGTGGGCCGGATGCGGCCCAATCGCCTTCTAAATGCGGCCCATGGACGGTCTGGGAATCAGCGTGTTTTTACATGAGTAGAATGTGTTCTTTCATTTAAAATGCATCTCTGGGTTATTTGTGGGGCCTGCGTGGTGTTTTTACATAAGCGGAATGTGTGCTTTTATTTAAAATGCATCTCTGGGTTATTTGTGGGGCCTGCGTGGTGTTTTTACATGAGCGGAAAGTGTGTTTTTATTTAAAATGCATCTCTGGGTTATTTGTGGGGCATAGGAATTCGTTCATCCCCCCCCCCCCAAAAAAAATATAGTCCGGCCCACCACATGGTCTGAGGGACGGTGGACCGGCCCACAGCTGAAAAAGGTTGCTGACCCCTGCACTAGCCTATTAAAAAAGTAAGAGGAGAAAACAGAGGCATGTGTGTTGCAAACCAATACCCTGTAGGCCTACTTTAAGAAAGTGTATCAAAACAGAACCCTGTGATCAGCTGAGGTATCCCTCTCTGCACCAGATGATAAGGACAAAAAAGAGCAAAAGGCTATTGCTTCCAAGCCCCGCTTCTCAGGGGCATCTGAATTGCCACTATTTAAAACACAATGCTGCAGTTGAAATAGACTTTTATCCTCACCCAACAAAGCATTTTGCCTATTCACGTTTCTAGCGTCACACCATATTTTGTTTAAGCTCTTTAAGTTGCCTAAAAAAGCAGCAAGAGCAGGAATTATCTCAAAATTCAACACAGCACAATGCTCCCTCTATGCTTACCTAGTCAATAGCTGGACTAGTCAATGGCTGGATATGCAATAGTTTCCTCTTCCCACAAAGAAATCCTGATGGTTCTACTAAATCCTGGCAGTTTCCCTTTTTGTTGTAGCCAACAAAGCAAATGTTTTCACAATTGTATCCTCCTACGACCAGGTAAAAGTCATTCACATCAACTTGCTTTCACAGGAAACACTGGTTTCTTCCTGTCAAGCAAGCTTCCCCTTTCATCAAATGAACAAATTGGCACAGGTAGAATTCATTAGACTTAAGTAACTTTAAGTCCCTTGGGAGCTATAACAAGTGATTTTTATTAGCCACAATGAACAATGTTGCATTTCTGAACAGAAAGGTTTTTTTTTTTAAAGCACTGGCAATTAGGAGAGCAAAAAGTGTCAATAATTTCTTTAAACTAAGCGCTAGCTTCCAAATTTTTAACTAAAATATTACATCAGGAAATAAGAGGGGGCTTTATTTATTTATTTTTAAAAAAACAACTTAAAAGTGTGAAGTTACATGTAAAAGAATTCCCTGGGAGTAAATAAATGAGATATGCTGCCTGTTATACATTCCACTAGGAGTTATCAGAACCAGCTATATATTCTTTTTGAACTAAATGCACTTATCTCCCAGTTTTCTTTAATCACCATGGCACAGATATTATAATGACCCTCCAGTAGAGCTGGTGCAGGTGAGGGGAGCCTGGTAGCACCATGAAAGAAACACCTACCTCTAGCTCCAAACATATAGTCCACAAACTCATTTACTTCATGGTCAAATGCCTTCAGGTGTTCCTAAAAAGAAAGCAGAAGGAAGCAAGGGTCAGGTTTGTTAAGTCCTCATTTACAGAGATGTACAGCCTCTTGGGCTTGCCGATCAGAAGGTCGGCGGTTCGAATCCCCACGACGGGTTGACCTCCCGTTGCTCGGTCCCAGCTCCTGCCAACCTATCACTTCAAAAGCATGCCAGTGCAAGTAGATAAATAGGTACCGCACCGGCGGGAAGGTAAACAGCATTTCCATGTGCTGCTCTGGTTTCGGTGTTCCGTTGCATCAGAAGCGGCTTAGTCATGCTGGCCGCATGACCCGGAAAAACTGTCTGTGGACAAACGCCGGCTCCCTCGGCCTGTAAAGCGAGATGAGCACTGCAACCCCAGAGTCGTCTGCGACTGGACTTAGCTGTCAGGGTTCCTTTATCTTTACCTTTACCTTTTTTACAGCCATGACAGCTACCGGTAAATTGACCTCCACATGTAGTACCAACATACATCTAATACTAGCAGCAAACAACGGGGAGAGGTTGTCTTTCTGCATTTCTTCATCTGGGTGGTCATTTTTGGAAAAATAATGTTGGACAAGATGGATCCTTGGGCTGATCCAAAAGGGATCTTCTTCATAGGATCTTAATGCAAACGTAAGATCGGCAAGAAACAACAAGGAGTCCTGAAGCACTTCAAAGACTAACATATTTATTATGGCACAAACTCTCATGATCTAGAAACTTCTCCATTTTATGCATGAAGTGCTACCCTCAGTTGACAGGCATATATGGATCCACTAGTACAGAGGGGAGGAAATGTAAACAGTGAGGTTGTGGTAGTGAATTGCAAAAGGTACTGTTTGTGAGAATTAAAGCTCCAAGGAAGACTCAGAGTAGAGCCACTGAAATTAATAGACATAACTTAGTCATGTTAGTGGGTCTTCTCTGAATAAGCTTAGTTAAATACTGCCCAATGAGCAATAATCACATTGACCACAAAAGCTGTAACTGGTGATTCCACAATAACCTTATCATTCCTTAGTAAAAGCAGGAAACAATTGTCTCTATTCAACTCCAAATGAATAGACTCAAACTGTTATAATTCAGCTATTTCACACTGAAGTCTCCCCCTGAAATTCCTTTGTAGGAGAGCGGCAACTTTTAGGCGGGCAGCAACATATCCTGAGAGATTGAAATGTTCTTTTGCTAGTTGCTAGCAGTTGCCTTTTCTGAGGTCAGATGAGACTGGCAGAGATTCTTTTCTGCAAAAGTGCCTCAAAAGTATCTGCCAACACAGCCTGACACTATGGAGGGTTTGAATGGGCAAGTCACCATGTAGGCACAGATGCATATGCATGATCTGCTGTGGCTGGCAACTGAAAATTACAAGTTAGGATGGGTGGGGTGGGGGGGGGCAAATCAATAAAAGCAAACAAGTGGTTCATAACAGGAGTTGACCCAGGACATTTCACCAATGTCATGTTGATACTACAAACCAAGATAAGCCAACAAGGTGCTGCAGCGATTTGCGAAATGATTATGCAACAGCACAAAAATGAACACAGAATAGACAGAGCATGAGAGGATGGGGGCAAAGTTTGAGACGATCTCCTAATATATTATCCTACAGGCCTTTCAGCTTCTACTGAAACCACCACCTGTATGGAGGACGCATCCCAATGCACTTAATGTACTGCAGTAACATGTTATAAGTGGCAGACTTGTTCCATAAGGGTTGTCAGCATAGTAAGCTTCTGTGCAAATTCTGCCAGCTATGGGTATCAATAGGATCAATGTGTTCTTCAAACACTCCTTGGGGCAGACTATATTCTGCAGAGGATCTACATACACAGTTTGCATTATTTAGTGAAATCTGCATGCCCAAAAGCAAAGGCAGGATGGATGTCCCAAATATGCTGTTGAAGATACGTTCAGTTGAAAGATGGGGAAGCATTAAAGTACCTTTGAAAGGTATAGTGATTGAGGCATGGATTGTTTCATTTTGAGACCAATGTATGTTTTCTAGTTTTCTTCTTTAATTGTACTGCCATTCAGCTCATGGTTTGGCTGTTATCATCATTACAAAGCATACATGCCATTGGTCCCAGGGCTGCCTGTATATCAGAATGCTCTGTTTGTATTCTGAATAGATAATTTGAGACTCCTTTTTAATACTATTATCTGGTTGGAAATACCAGCCCGATTCTACAAAAGTGCTACTGATTTAAAATGTTTCAATCAAAACGATACTTTCACTTGCTCTGTTAAGATGATTTGGGATGTGGGTGGCACCACTAAAGCCTCTTGGGCTTGCCAATCAGAAGGTTGGTGGTTCAAATCCACACAACGGGGTGAGTTCATGTTGCTCTGTCCCAGCTCCTGCCTACCTAGCAGTTCGAAAGCATGCCCGTGCAAGTAGATAAATAGGTACCACTGTGTCAGGAAGGTAAATGGCATTTCCGTGCACTCTGGTTTCCGTCATGGTATTCTGTTGTGCCAGAAGTGGCTTAGTCATGCTGGCCACATGACCTGGAAAGCTGTCTGTGGACAAATGCCAGCTCCCTCGGCCTGAAAGCGAGATGAGTGCCGCAACCCTATAGTCACCTTTGACTGGATTAACTGTACTTTACCTTTTACCTTAAGATGATTTAACCTATATCCATAAGAATATATCTTCAAATAGTTTGAGTTCAAACATTTGCCTGCATCTGCCCTACATTACTATTAAAACATTTTAAATGTACAATTAGAAATGTACACATAGGGGCGCTGGTGGCGCTGTGGTCTAAAACCACTGAGCCTAGGGCTTGCCAATCGGAAGGTCAGTGGTTCAAATCCCCATGACAGGGTGAGCTCCCGTTGCTCGGTCCCAGATCCTGCCAACCTAGCAGTTCGAAAGCACGTCAAAGTACAAGTAGATAAATAGGTATCACTCCAGCGGGAAGGTAAACGGCGCTTCCATGCACTGCTCTGGTTTTGCCAGAAGGGGCTTAGTCATGCTGGCCACATGACCCGGAAAAACTGTCTGCGGACAAACGTCGGCTCCCTCGGTCAGTAAAGCGAGATGAGCGCCGCAACCCCAGAGTCATTTGCAACTGGACTTAACTGTCAGGGGTCCTTTACCTTTACCTTTTTAGAAATGTAAGATGCAAATGTGATAAATACAAGTTTCCAACTATGTCTATCATATTAAAACTTATCAGGGAACTGTGCTCACAAGGCTAGCTGGTTTCAACAACAAAAAGTTTCAGATGAGGAGCTGGGCCAGGAAACGTGGAGTGTGAGAAAACAGAGAACCTCAACTTTAGCCTTCTCTTACAGCCTTCTGTTTTACAGAGATCCCATTGTCCAAAGTTTTAACATGACATTTTAAAAATGTAACAATATTTTGTTCATCTCTGCGTGGCTTATAACAAATTGAAAATCAAAGCACAAAAGCTTGAATTTATTATTAGGTGACATAAGTGGCATTTACACAAAATAGGAACAATATCACTATTAACATGAATTCTAATGCCAGTGGACTAATCTCTGCCCAAGGCTGAATTTTAATACGTATGAGGGACATGTTGGTTTATTGGTACTGGTGGATGAAAGCTGGGAAATGCAAAATGGGAATTCATTGGGAAGAAAAACTTCTGCATCTAAGCGGCTTTCCTGTAAAATTACTATTTCCATTTACTGTGCACATTAACCACATGAAATTATTTTCCATCAAGCTTTTTCTTTTGGTGTGAACGAAATCTATATAACCGCTCGCTGCTTTTCCTTCAGTCCTTGTTAATGAGAGAACTTGTTGAATTTAGTGCAATTGCTGTGACTGCAATACTAAGCTACTTGGCATTGCACAGCAACGAAGAGACTGAGATACAAAGCAAGAAGCTCCCAGCTCAATTCTCACCTTTCCATGAACTCATTAGGTGCCTTCTTAGACAAACTGCTCTCTCTGTCTCAGCCTTTCTACAACATGGGGAATACTAACCATTTTGATTCATTTTGTGGCATTGCTGTAAAGATTGCAGCTATCTTATGAATTATTACTGTATTTCCCATTATTTGATTACTCAGCAACACTTGATGCAGCTGGTGCTGAATGTGTGATCCGACTCCATCTGAAAGCATTGCATTTAAAGTGACACAGGATCACAATAATGTTCTGTATGTGGAATGGTTTCAGATCCGTGATGGTCTATTCACACACACACATGCAAGTTATCAGTTGGTGGCACAGTTATCAAATGACAGGTGTGCATGTGTGAACCAACGTTATATGATCTGCCAATATTCCACCATGGCAAAAAATCTCTCCATTCTGGAATACTCAGGTCTCTTCCTCAATTTCAGAGCTGAAGACTTCATACTATATAGAGTTTTTATTTTACACACATTGGAACGAAAAGTTATGTAACAGCAGAACTATTTCCCACATGACTGAGCAAATAATATCTCCTGAGATATGAGGGGAGAGAAAAGAGACAGGACCATGTAAGGAGGATGTGGTGTGTTTCTTAAGTTTGCTTCTCTAACTCAAAATGTGTCACATGCAATTAAGATCAAGCTATTCAGTGCTTCTCAATTTGTTTGTACTCTAAAAGCTTTTCTTAAACTTTTTTTTTTTTAAAAAAGCTAACCACTTTCTGTCTAGGTTTTTACACAGTGCAGATGCTTCTGTTTCTCAACTCTCCCTGAACCCAAAAGTGAACCATATTGAGTTATGCTATTTACCGGTAAGCAGAATACAACAGTGGAGCTATGATGTTCCATGTTAGTGATTAATCAGAGCTCAGATAAGTAGGGCATGTCTTTTCTCTTGAAAAACTCCCCAACTATGCTGTCTCTGACTCCTTTTGTCCATCTGCTGTGCATGATGGCAAATCTACATGTTACAGACAAATGGGTGCAATTAAACCCTAATGGCCATATCTCTAATAGAACAGCAATGTTGGGAAATAGGACCAGCCCAAGAAATTTACCGTAGTTGCCCGAGCTGAGGAACAATATAGTGCCACCACCCCATTCCACAGAAAAATGCTGACTAGACTGGCAGCTGAATCTATTACCCAGGGGGGCAGGGAGCAGGTTAATTTAGGGAGGACAGGCTGTGCACAAGGAGATCTATCCTGCAATTCCTCACTGCTGTTCCCTCATTGTTCCGCCTGATGCCTGCTTGCTACCCAGGTCTAATTTTACTTTGGAGGCTTATGGAGTTTTCTAATATTTGTGTTTAATTACAAATATGCAGGTTGAGCCCTAGCTTAAGCAGTCAAACAGAGGGCCAAATCCATTTCCCCAGACAGAGATGGCACCCTAAATGCTGTTAGCTTACCGAGCCCCCAAACACAGCTTTTTTCTAGGGTTACACTGAACATAACCTGTTTCTACACATTTACAAGTGTGTAACACTTCTTGATTTGTACAGTACTCCTGGACTGTGTACGGAGGCACACAGACTGCACAGTTGTTGAATGTAATGTGTGAAGGCTCTTTCTGTAACTTCTTCCACACTCCAAAAGTGTGGTCTGTGTTTTCCCATATACAGACATAGATGACATAATCTTTACCTAGGACTTGAGGGAGAAAGTCATGCCCTGTTTCATGTATCTCCTAGCCCAATGGTGGCGAACCTATGGCACATGTACCAGTCAGAGAGGGCACTCAGAGGCCTCTCAGTGGGCATACGTGCAGGGCCGTAGCTTCTGTGCTGGGGGGTGGGGAGCAGAGGAGGTCTTGTGTGCAAGAAGGAGGGGAGGCGGGGATCTCTCAGAAGTGGAGTGGAGGCTTTGCACTGAGAGATTCCCACCTCCACTCCTGCTTGCACGCAAGTAGGAGTGGGATCGGGCAGCTTAGCTGAGGAGCACCTGTCTGCCTTCAGGTGGTGCAGGGGCTCTCAGATGCAGCTTCTGGGCTGCCTCCACCTTCCCCAACCCCAGCCTGGCTGCCTTCACAGGGTTGCAGGGGATCTGATGCAGAGGTGGGGGCTCCTTTAAACTTCTCCCTTGAGGGGAGTGCAGCCACAGGGCCATCTCGTCCATAGGGGCTGGTGGTGTGGCGCACCAGGGCGCCGGGCCCCCCAGGGGCACCCCCGCAAGCCCACCAGCATACCGGGCTCCCCCTCCCCAACCCGCCCCCGCCCCCACGGGTGGGCGGGTGGGCTGCAAGCCAGCCGCCCTCGCCTCCCGGAGCCCCAGCTGGAGCGCTGGAAGGGCGCGCAAAGCCCCGCGCCGCTCCAGCGCCATGCCCCTCATCCCCTGCTCGCCCACCCCCCCTCCCGAGGGGCGGCCAGCACGGGAGGGAGGTGGGCAGAGAGGCGGCACGCCGGGGGCGCCGAGGGATCGACACGCCACGGCAGCCGATCCCTCTAAGACGGCCCTGTGCTCAATGGAAAGTGTGATGGAGCCTGCATCTCCCCAGCTGAGCAGCCCCGATCCAGCTCCTGTTCCCATGCAAGCAGCAACGCTGCCTAGCAGAGCAGCCCGATCCCACTCCTACTTGCCTGCATGCAGGAGCAGGCTGGGGAGTGGGTGGCAAAGACATCCCGTGCCTGCTCGTGTAAGGGAAGTGTGGCACTCAGAACAGAAGTTATACTCAGAACAGAGCACGTTCGGCTTCCGAAAAAAGTTCCAAAACCGGAACACTCATTTCCGGGTTTGAAGTATTCAGGTTCCAAGCAGTTTGAGAACTAAGCTGTTAGAAAACTGAGGTACCACTGTATTTATTTCCTGCCCCCGCCCCCGGTGAGTCAAAATGAGAGTACCCCTAAACTTTTTTTTTTTAGAAAAAAAGCACTGAGTTTTACCATAAAATTATATATCAATGGAAAGATAATTTAATGAAGAATGTAATGCAATAACTTTTATGAAGGATGATTTATTACAACAGCAGTCATAAAGAAGAAATGTGAAACACACAGGAAAAAATGAGATATACAGGTTAAATTGCCGTGTTGGCACTTTGTGATAAATAAGTGGGTTTTGGGTTGCAGTTTGGGCACTCCATCCCTAAAAGGTTCGCCATCACTGTCCAAGCCATTCAGAAGACTCAAGAAGATCCTGCTATTGGGAGCAATCTGCCAATCAATCTAACAAAGGAGGTACTTGTTAACTTTGACAGATGACTTCAGGTTCCATTAACCCTTTCTTGTATAACCCATTTCCAAACTTCCAACTGTGTTTTTGCAAAATACAGTGGTTTTTTTTTAAAGAGAACTGATCTAAGTCAAGAGATTCCATGCTGAATAGTGTTCTTTTAACCAAAATGGGGCAAGGTCCACTAGATTAATAGCCTCATATGCCTATTACTATTGCAATAATATTGCTTCAGAGGAGGGCAGAGCAGCTAACATTCTGCACATTGCAATTTTGAAAATAGTGAACTTGTGGCCAGCCTTCTTGCTGAGTGTGAAAGGATAGACTTCTGTAGATACTGACCATCCCTGGACCTGTTTGGGAGAAAGGGACCCAAAAGCAACTGAGTCTATAACAGGGGTAGGCAACCTAAGGCCTGGGGGCTGGATGCGGCGCAATTGCCTTGTCAATCTGGCCCGCGGATGGTCAGTAGAATGTTTTTACATGAGTAGAATGTATCCTTTTATTTAAAATGCATCTCTGGGTTATTTGTGGGGCCTGCCTGGTGTTTTTACATGAGCAGAATGTGTGCTTTTATATAAAATGCATCTCTGGGTTATTTGTGGGGCATAGGAAATCGTTCATTTCCCCCCCCCCAAAAAAATATAGTCCGGCCCACCACATGGTCTGAGGGACGGTGGACCGGCCCGCGGCTGAAAAAGGTTGCTGACCCCTGGTCTATAAGCTTATTTCCTTTGTATGCCTACTATTAAGAGTGCATATTTGCATCCTAATTTTATTCTGCTTCCAAATCCAGAATTTAATTGCAATACTCTAATTTAAGTTTGAGAAAAAACAAAATGAAAAATGCTTGTTCGTTCTTTTCCATTAGCGCATATTTGCTTAGTTTTGCCGACTCTTGTTCCTGTCCAGATGGTGAAACTTATGAACCAACTAGTAGAATATCCTAACCCAGTGTTTTATTAATAGTGGGAATGCATCTGGGAAACTTGAGTGGAAGGTGGCACTGAGGGGATAGCCACAGATACCAGGTATTTCACAAAAAGCATTCCGTACACCATCTCTACCTGGAAAGACTAAAATGAAGTGACATTGATCAAAATCTATTAGCAAAGAAGAAAAAGTGGATGTTGGTATCTTTGAGCCCAGAGTCCCAGCACTAAAGCCTTTCCTTCAAAATAAAAACACAAAAAGGGGGTTTGTGTGTACCCTTTATACTGCAGTAAGTAAGTCATCTCTGTGGTCAGTGTGCCTGTGGGCAGAATTCCTGCATTGCAAGCGGTTGGACTGGATGACTCTGGGAATCCCTGCCAACGCTACAATTCTATGATTCTAGTATTTATTAGACGATTGTCTAGTACCCATTCCACTATCTTTTTTTTTTTTAAGAAAACAACCCTGTTATAATGAAGTGTTGCAAACATACGTATCACACATAAGATCTGGCCAAATTAAGAAAATATGATGTTTGCAGCTCTGGAATCTCCCTGCTCTTAACGCTGCAAAATGAGCCTGGCCCGGAAAGGAGATTACTGCAATCCATTTAAAAGTAATCCTATTCTATTCTACCTACTTCATAGTGGAACATCAGCTTAATTTGTAATTAAGGAAGATTTATCTGGGGAGAGAGTATCTGATGAAGCCTTCTTCCCCAATCTGGTGCCATCCAGATGTTTTGTACTGCAATTTTCGTCAGCTGCAGGCATGCTGGCTGAGGCTGATGGGAGTCTTAAACACTGGCGGAGGAATGGGGAGGGACAGGGGAAGCGCCCCGCCCTGACACCATTGGGGAGGGGGTGCCATCGTGGCCCATACCAGGGCACGTGACGTGCACCTCCCCCACCGCGCCGGGCGCCACGCCCCTACGGGGCAGCGTGCCACGCCCCTGGGAAACATGCCACACCCCCGTGGGCAATGTGTCATGCCCCCGGGATGCGCGCCATGCCCCCCCCCAGGATGCGCGCCAGCCATGCCCCCGCCTGCTCTCCACCCCAGTGCCGGAGCATGAAGCTTCGCCACTGGTCTTAACGCCTGAAAGTTATCAGAGTGGGGGAGGCTGGCTTTAGCTCACCTCACCTCAAAATGGATATTGCAGAGTTGGAAAAGATTCAGAAACAGGCAACCAAAATGATCAAGGAGATGGAGTGACTTTCCTGTGAGGAAAGGTTCCAGAATTTTTGACTTTTTCATTGAAAGAAAGGGTGTGCAAGAGGTGACATGACAGAAGTTTGCAACTGATGCATGGCCTGTGGAAAGTGGATAGAGAAATGTGTTTCTCCCTCTCTCAAAACACTCGAAACTGTGGGCATCCCATGAAACGGAATGTTGGAAGGTTCCAGATTAATAAAATGAACTACTTCTTCACACAGTGCATAGTTAAAACTACGTGTATCGTTTTCTCACTGAATTGTATTTTACATACATACTGAACAAATATTGTCCCGTGAGATTTTCTGTTGTTCACTGCTGAATATTATCTTATTAAGCAAGCTATAAATTTGTATAATAAGTAAATGTGTATAGTAAATAAATAAATCACTTCTATTGTTTATTCTTAGAATTTAAAATGTTGGCTTTCTACTTGAGTGCAACATCAAAGAAAACTGCCAATAAGTTTGAGGCTTACGCTAGCTACAAAAACCAAGTTAGATGGCTGCTACCATGAAATAATGGGTTTTAAAACAGAATACATTATTTTATCACACTTTCGCCCTGCCGTTTCTGCAAGGAGCTTAGCCCAGCATGCATAGTTGCCGTTCATCTTCACAAATTGCCCTTTCCTTAGGCAGGAAATGTATGTGACGTGCTCAGCATTGTTAGTTATTTGTAGTGTATTTGTAGCATAAATGGTATTGGGGAAAGGAGGTGGCTGTTGGCAGATGGAGATGGCAGTTGGCAGTTGGCTGGTTATTTTGTTAGTTCTGTCTTTAACTGTGAATGTGAGAGTTGTGGGGATGCTGTCTGGAGGACACTGTGAGGACAGGCAAGTTAATGGGTGAATAATGTATGCATTGCTCTGAAGGAGTTTTGAAAACAGAACAGGACTGAACCCTCTCTTGAGCTCAAGGGAGAGAAATGCATTCCATTCATGAATGCATATGTAAATAATACTTGTTGTTCAACTGGGGCCTGCATGAAAAGTAAAGATTTATCTCCAACTATTTGTAAGGCAGATCCTGAAGCTGAGGCTCCAATACTTTGGCCACCTCATGAGAAGAGAAGACTCCCTGGAAAAGACCCTGATGCTGGGAAAGATTGAGGGCACAAGGAGAAGGGGACAACAGAGGATAAGATGGTTGGACAGTGTTCTCAAAGCTACCAACATGAGTCTGACCAAACTGCGGGAGGCAGTGGAAGACAGGAGTGCTTGGTGTGCTCTGGTCCATGGGGTCCATGAGCGCTCTTGCATGTCTGGAAGACATTGTTTAATTGTAATAATGTGCTTCTTGCTTGCCTGGCTGGAGGAATGTGCATATAGAAACCTCTGGCTTTGGTGTGACTGCAGTGCAGCCTACTATACAAGGAAGGGTCACATTAATTGCTCTGGCTACTTTTCCTTCTGGCCCTGCCTACCAGTCTCAAGAAAGAAGCCCCTGAAAAATTGCCTATGATGAGGGCTAGCCCACCTATGAGGCAAGTTGAAGTGATTGCCTCAGGTGGCAGGATTCACAAGGGCAGCAGGTTCCATTGTAAATCTTTATTGCCCCTTGTTCCTGATGAACTTCTTCCCTCACCCCTTCATCCCTGGTGGGAAGGGGGCCACTGTTTTTTGGTTTGCCTCAGGTGACGAAATGTTTGGGCAAGCCCTGCCTATGAGGGAGTAAAGCCCTTAGGCTGAAAATAATTCCCTGGCTCTGTTCCATCCACTAGGCAATGACCTTTGCCCCCGAAGACTGCTTGTGATCTTGCTTGGTGATTCCTACAGTTATAGCAGTGGGCCAGTGTGGGAGAAATCTTGCTGTGCTGCTAGGTTTACCCCTGAGTGCTGCAGGCTATGAGACATGTTGCCCTTACTGACAAATGGAACCATAATTAAGTAAAAATTATTTGGCACACATCTACACAGCATCATTCTTAGAATATTTTACAATGATCTGACGCTAAGAAAAACTGAGCAGTCAATTGATTACTAGTTGCTTTTCGGATGGTTTTATGGATTTTGATATCGTATCAGTTTTGCAAGGAAATCATTTATGCATACATCTGTGCAGCTAGCATAACAAAATATTAAGAGAGAAGGCTGATGCATGTTATGTTGCTGACACAGACAAATGCACATTAGTGCATATGTTTAGGTACTGGATGTTTAAGAAATTATGGTGCCTTTGGCGTATCTCCTAGCTAATAGTGCAACTGAATGTAAAATCTCTGGCACAAACAACAAAAGCTATTATGCTACAGCCAGGACACATTCACACAACCAGCAGGCATGTGGGAACTTCAGAACATATACTTGGCATCCATGCTTGTGACGACTGCCAGTCTGTAGTAAGGTATTACTACACACAGTATTCAGCTTTCAGCATGTTTGGGGAAGCATTGGTGGGGTTGGGTTAGGGGTAAGCGTCCCAATGAGTGCTGTAACATAAATCCCATGCTTGGTCATAGATGTACACTGCACTGGGTATCCACATACTGGATTCCGCATACTGTGGCTATCTTGGTTGCCTGAGTAGGTTCAATAGACCCGGCAAGCTCTACAGATGGAAAATAGTTTGCTAACTTTTACTGCTCAGGTTCAGTTCCATGCATTCAAATTTAATAGCAGATCAGGTATGCTTATCTAAATTAGTATCAATTTCTGCACTTTCCATTGCAGTCTATATTTACTCATACAAGTGTAACCAAGTATTTCTAAGCAGCCGGGCTGAATGGCAACACTGAGTTGGCTAATGGTAGAATCATAGAATCATAGAATCATCGAGTTGGAAGAGACCACAAGGGCCATCCAGTCCAACCCCCTGCCAAGCAGGAAACACCATCAAAGCATTCAAAGCATTCCTGACAGATGGCTGTCAAGCCTCAAAGCATTCCTGACAGATGGCTGTCAAGCCTCTGCTTAAAGACCTCCAAAGAAGGAGACTCCACCACACTTTCAGTTTTCATAAAATGTTTCCATTTTATGAAAACTGAAAAGGAGTGGGGGGGGCGGGGGGGAGTATGAGAAATAATCCAGTCAATGTGATGCAGGGTAATTATCCATTTAGGAGCGGTAAACATCACTAATCAGATTAGCTGGATTTGGACTTTAGGAAAGTCTGCTCTTTAACCATGCAAGCCTATGTGTGTCTACTTGGAAGTAAGCCCCATAGAGTTCAGTGGGACATACTTCCAAGAACTGCAGCCTAATGGCCACATCTATTATTTATTATTTTATTTTATTTATAAGGTTCATATCCTGCCTCTCATTACATGCAATATCGAGAGGGACACAACCATTTGCAACAAAATATAAAACACTTTCATCATACACTCATACTTCATTCATTAAATATATCACTCAAGATAGTGATGCAACTCAGCACACTTTAGTAAAAGCGAATACACCTGACCGGGCTCAAGGTGTGCCTGAGGGGAAGCAGGAGGAGGAGTGTTGTTGTCGGGCAGGCTGCAAGCAGCAGGAGGAGTGTTGTAGTCAGGCAGGCCGCTCTCCCCGCTTTCCCGCTGCCGCAACCGCTCTCCTCGCAGCTCTCCCACCACCCGCTCTCCCCGCTCGCTCTCCCCACTCTCCCCGCTCGCTCTCCCGCCGCAGCTCTCCTCGCAGAGTGTTGTTGTCGGGCAGGCTGCAAGCAGGAGGAGGAGTGTTATTGCCGGGCAGGCTGCTCTCCTTGCTGTCCTGCTGCCCATTCTCCCCGCTCGCTCTCCCCGCTCTCCCACCACCATCACCACCGCTCTCCTCGCAGCGGGGTTCAGGCTCCTGTGCTTCTTCTTACAGTGGTACTGCGCAAGATGAATGCCTCGCGGACAAATGCCTTGCGGAACGAAACGCCTTCGTTTTGTGAATCACAGCCATAGAAAATTACGTCTTGCGAGTCACCTAAAAAAATCGCAAAACCCTTTCGTCTAGCGAGTTTTTCATTGTGCGAGGCATTCGTCTTGCGAGGTACCACTGTACACAGATCGATGTCTGAATAGGGAGACAGTAGTGCACTCTAGGGCTTAAGCGTACGGGCTATGATCCAGGAAGTGTTTAGCTGAAATCTTCTCTCAGTCACATACTCATTAAGTGATCAAGGCTTAAGCAAGCCCCTTTATGTCACCCACCATCTTATATCTGCAATATGGAGATGATGATGATGATGGTGATATTGTCCTCTCTTGTAGAGTTGCTGTAAGGATTACCAGAAGAATCCATAGGTGCATTTCAGCACTCTAAAATGCTACATAAATAATGCATGTGTTTTAATAGTTAGACATTGCAAAAATTTATAGAAAAAGTTTTGAACGAGTATGTCAAAGTCATGCTGTCCATACATTTTTGTTAATTCCAAATGATGGTGGTACCAATTTTGATAGCTTTCTGTTGAACGGAGGCATAAGAATGAATAAGTGTTATTCTTCATGCTATCGATAAACTATCTGAAACAGAATGACACTAACTTATTCTTATGCCTCCGTTCAACAGAAAGCTATCAAAATTGGTACCATCATCATTTGGAATTAACAAAAAATACTTGTTTCCATTCTTGCTATTTGAAACACATTTTGGATTACTGCAAGAGAATGGAAACGGGGTGGGGAGTAATTTTATCCCATTGACGATCTTTTTCACATCTTTCATTTTAACGCATTTCAGACACAGCTTGTGCACAGGATATCTATGCTAGTTCAGCAATTGAACTTTTTAAATAGAAAGAGAGAGGGGGAGAGAATGCCTTCAGTTTTACAACAGCTCCCTGTCTAGCCTTGAGACAAAGGCGGCTCTATGTTTAAGAAGGAGGTTTCTTGGTTGCTGTTCCAGCTGCCTGCAATGTAACACTGTGTCCCCAAGACTGGGGTTAATGTACCAGGGGCTCCTCCTCTTTTTGCTGCCAGGCAGGATCATAAAGGATTTTCTACCACTCATCCCCACACAGTGCAGTATTGCCACCTTAAAGAGCTTAAAACAAAATCGAAAATTCTTTCTAGTAGCACCTTAGAGACCAACTGAGTTTGTTCCTGGTATGAGCTTTCGTGTGCATGCACACTTCTTCAGGTATCTGAAGAAGTGTGCATGCACACGAAAGCTCATACCAGGAACAAACTCAGTTGGTCTCTAAGGTGCAAGTAGAAAGAATTTTCGATTTTGTTTTGACTATGGCAGACCAACACGGCTACCCACCTGTAACTTAAAGAGCTTGATCTAGATGGAAATGCAAATGTTCCCCTGCTTACTCATTTAAACATTTGGCTAAGATGTCACATTTCAAATAAACCAAGTGCTTCAGAAACCAGAAGGCCATGCTGCGCGCACACATTAGCTTCCACATCCCCAATTCCAACAGTAGCCTTCCACAGTGCTTGGGAGGCATGCTTCCTGAAAATTTAACATGATCTCCTTAATTATGTTATGCTCCTTCTTCATCTGTTCCAGCTCAATTTCTACCTTCCAGGGTGTTTGTATCTTATATGAAAAAACAAAATATAAAACCAAAAAATCCTTCCAGTAGCACCTTAGAGACCAACTAAGTTTCTTCTTGGTATGAGCTTTCGTGTGCATGCACACTTCTTCAGATACACTGAAACAGGAGTCACCAGACCCTTATATATTGTGAGAGAGTGGGGAGGGGTATTACTCAGAAGGATGGTGGGAATGGGTGATTGGCTGATAGGGGTGGAAAACCTGTTGACAAGTATGGTTTGGTATCTGATCTTAAAACAATGTCCACAGGATCTCCTTTTAAGTAGACCAGTGTCCCCAAACATATCTTCTCTTCCCCCCCCCCACCACTGTTTTCAGTAGTCTCATACATGGGAGCTTCTCCATGACTGAGATTATCCAGGTTATGACTACTGCATACTCAGTGAACAAAATCTGCTTCTCTTTGTAGCTTGTTTGTGTTGTAAAGCATAAAAAGTGACACCTAGTAGGCTGTGTAAAATGGTTTCTGCTTTATGTAAATATGGGTGGGGTGCTGTGAAATCTTCTGTAGGTCATCCCTCTTAAATTGCTGTGGCATCAGCTCATAAATCACTTTTGGGACGGTGATTGTCCCAAATATATTCTTCAGGAAGGGTTACTGTCTTTACAAAATATGGAACCTAAGAAAAATAAGACACCCACCACTGTGGTCACTTCTGAACGCAGCAAAATACCCTGCTAAACTATCTGTAAATTCTTCCACAATTTGTGCATGCTGTTTGAAAGGCTGTCCTTGTGTCGCAGAACGCTTTTAAAATGGCAGGGTTGCTTTTTCTTGGGCTTCTGGTATGAATCTACTCTTTTTCAAAATGACCACCTCTTCTTCTAATGTTTTGTGAAGCAAAGGTTACCTTCTCCAAGTTGCTCCCAAGTTATCTTTCCTATCCTGCTCTGGGTTTTTGATGTACTCTGATTCCTTTGCTTATCTCCATGGTTTGGTGAAGGACTGAGTCTTCTATTAGCTCCATTCTTTCAGAAACCCTTTCTGCAGAAAAGCCTTCCCTGTCCTAGTGCTTTCCAGACATTTGAGTCTACAGTGCAGTGGATAATGATTCATTGGAGTGAATGAGGCAGTCCCCCACCAACCTCACTCTGCCTTCAGCCAGCCCCCACCTTCTCACAAAGCCCCTTCCGCATTAGCAAGTGGGGGGGGGGGTTGCGGGCGACCACAAGCCCTGCACATGCTCAGGGGATGGCTGCCATCCCCTGGCCCATTGGCTGAGCCCCGGGTGCGGTCCTGCTCAGAGCAACCAATCTGGTCACTCGGTGGGCGTGGCTTGCTGCATTTAAGCAAGCGCGTGGCCGGGGCTCAGCCTCTTGCCTTCTTCACCCAGCTGCTCCGGTTTTCCCGCCCGCCCACCCTTTGGGCAGGGCCATTTTCGACCTTGCTATGGACCTTGGTTGGTCGCTGTTGAGGGGCCTGGTAGGAATTTTCCCACTTGGCAAATTGGCTATGGCCTGGTGGTTTTTGCCTACCTCATAGCAACTTGTCACAGCTTTAGTTTTGGTGGTTAGGCATTGGACTATCTCTGAAAGGCGGAAGGTGGGGAGGAGGTTGGGCCATCACCTCCCCCAAAATGCTGAAGGGTATTTCGTTACAGGAGTCTGAGGGGCGTGGCCCTGTCCCAAGGCATGCCCCCATCGGTGGCCCCAGGGTGAGTTCCTAGCCGATGTGCATCGGCAGGGCTCACCTATCGGTGGTTAACCCTTCCTGAACTGCCAGTACAATGGACTGGAGTCAGATATAGTCGGTTAGGTCCAATGCCTAAGCCAATACCGTTCAACATCCGTAACCAATAAAGTTGTGGCCTTTTTATGCCCATTAACCTTACTTATGGTGTCTTGTGTCTTTATGTCACCACGGGAGGGGTCGGGATATTGCCACGCAACCAGCCCAGGGGGGTGGCACTGGCTGTCCACTTGCCCTTCCTCTGTCTTGATGTTGCTCTTGTAGAACTCAACATAGAGGAGGATGGAGGCAAAACTAGCATTAGTTGGTTTTGCTTGCAATTGGCTCAGATTCTTCCTACGGTTACCAGTCCCAATGGGTAATGCCACTTCTACAGTACCCACTGGCCCCATCAAGCATGGCCCATAGTCAGGAATGGTGGGAACTGTGGTTCATAACTGATGGAGGGCAAAAGATTGGAGAGACCTTTTCTAGAATTACAGCCACCATTCTATCTCTACCAGCGCTCTTCTTTTTTTAGCAGTAAATTCAGTCTTGTTCAGACAAAGCCCTAAAAAATGACTCAGGGATTTGACTAGTCTTCAACAGCAGACTTCTCATAAGCTACATTCCTCTTGGGAGTGAAATGGGTATCTACGGTTGTGCTTGTTGCCCTCTTCAGCAAAGATAAAGAATTGCAAACATTGGGCGATATCCACTGTTAGCCATACTCAGACTATATCCACTGAAATCAACCGGTTGAATCCAATTGGTTTACTCTGAGGCAAGTTTACATGAATAGCAGCCATTGTTGGCTTCTTTCCCCCAAAACATAAAATGATGAGCTTTATGTGCACTATTCCTCTGAGGCCAGACAAAAGCAAGCAAATATTTTCTTCTATTTCTTCCAGAGTGCAGGATTATTAGAGCTGAAGACTTCTGGTGCAGGGAACAGTGTCAATTTCCTTGTCTGGTTAGGAATCTGTAAATTTACAACATGACTTCTGACATCATGTTATGGTCTTCCATTGATGTGTCATGCATTAAGACGCACATCTATCAAGACTCCTTTTATGTCTCTGAGGAGGAGCTCTGTCAACTATAATGGAATCACTCTGAAATAATTAGTTATGAGAGTGAATGTTAAAAATTTAAATGTCAGTAAGCATTAGAGGTCCAAAGTTTCACATAGATGTCCCATTGACTTTAATTCATGAATTGTGAACTACTGCCCAAGGTTACAATTCTTGCTGTGATCTAGTAACATCAGTGGGGTTGTAGTGGAGTAAACAGTCAGAATCATACCTGGCTGTCTTTTTCAACCTCTAAACTACCACCCCTGGCTCAGAACAAAGCTAAATAAAATGTCCTTTTGTACCAGCAAATGCTTATTAAAGACACTGTCGCAATATAATTTATTCGACTTCCTACACAACTAACCAAAGCAAGCCATTACATAACAAGTAACTGGAAAGCAAATGTGCTGTGGATGCCATTATTTGGAACTTGTACCCTGATGAAGAGAATGCCAATTCCTTGAAACAGTGTTTTCCCCACCCCCTTTTGGAGGTTTGTGCCAGTCATTCACTCGCTGCCAGTATGATGCTTTTTGGAAGGATTATGTTCAGAGTTTGCAGCAGAGATTCTAGTTTCTTAATACTGGCTGGGAAGAATGCATGTGTGAGGAAGGCAGTGGAAGCTGCAGAATCAGATACCCAGTGCCACTTGAGTGGATGAAATGAATACTGGAAAATAACCCTCTCTTAAATTAAAACTAAGTGGGCCCCAGTTATGTTACTTAAGCCTAGATTTGCAAGTACAATTACATAGGCTATTGTATAAATTAAAAAACTAGCCCAGTGAAGACTGTTTAAAGCGGGGGTCAGCAAACTTTTTCAGCAGGGGGCTGGTCCACTGTCCCTCAGACCTTGTGGGGGGCCAGACTATATTTTGAAAAAACAAACAAACAAATTCCTATGCCCCACAAATAACCCAGAGATGCATTTTAAATAAAAGGACACATTCTATTCATGTAAAAACATGCTGAGTCTGTGGGCCGGATTTAGAAGGTGATTGGGCCAGATCCGGGCCCCGGACCTTAGTTTGCCTACCCATGGTTTAAAGGGATAGGTAAAGGAAGGAACAGGTAACTGAGAATGCAAGATTACTTTTCCCCCTTTTATAAATTTAATCACTGATGTTGCACAAAACTTTCCATGCTTCATCACGCTAGCAACTAACCCCGTCCAATGGAATTCTGTTATTCCCATTTTGGTGATGGGGAAGTTGAAGGCAACAAATTTTATCTCAAGTCAAACAGCTGAGGAGTAAGTGAACTTGGACCCAAATCTGGATCGTGCTGGCTGCAAATCAATGCAGAGACATTCTTTTTACAGGGAAAAATATCAGTGAAAAATTGAATACCTGAAGTATTTGCCAGATAGTTCAAGATGAGTGCTGTAATCCACAGTTTAGCAACACTTATTTATTTAAGTGAAGCACAAGCTCCCGACACAAGTTGTATGATTTTCCAAAATAAGAGCCTAAGCCTATAACTAATCCTAAGTATGTATAACTGAAATAATTGCACATTCTGCTCCTGTTCACCCCTGCCTTCACTCCTCTCTCCTTCTTCTGTTACCTTTTCCTGTGTTGAATTTTAGACTGAATGCTCCTTGGGGAGGGGGCCTGTCCTCTTGCAAAGTATCGTGAATGTTGATCATAGCTGTCAAGTCTCCCTTTTTTGCAGAAAACTCCCTTATTCCAAGCCGTTTCCCGCTGCTATCCCTGATTTTTTATATCCCTTAAATTTCCCTTATTTCAAAGGGAATATTCCTCTCCCCAGGCACGTCTCTACCCGGTGGCACCAGTGGTGTGGGGAACCAGGGCCGGGCGGCAAGCTGAGTGTCCGGGAAGGAGAGTTGGAGTCCGGGGAGAGCAGAGCTTCTCCCCCTCCGCAATCCTAGAGCACCACTGAGGGAGGAGCCGGAGGAGGAGGAGGAGAGTCCACCACCCACCCACCTCCCCGCCCGCGCAGCTGGAGGACCATGCTACGGAAAGAGGCCACATGTGCCCATCAAGCTGTATGTGGGAATTATCCCTCTGTGTGTAGTGCTGTCAGGTGGGGGTCGTGCAAATGCTGCACGTCGTGCAGAATGGAAATATTTAGGTGCAATGTTCTATCTATGGATGCAGCTTGCAGAGGGGAAATTCAAGAGGGCGAGGGAGCATGGGTCCGCTGTGGGGAGCGGAGCGCATTTCTTGCGCACGGGTGCCTGCTTCCCCACCCTCTCTCTATCCAGGCAAGCACGAGGCATTGTCACAGGTCAAGGACACATTCCAGCAAGGCAGAGGCACTCAGGGAAGGCACGAAACAGAGCCAATTGAGTGTCTGGCTTGGTGTGTCCTGGGGACAATCCTGAAAGCCAGACAGGGACCCCTGGAGGGCCACATTTCTGGCCACCCCATCCTATGTAGCTGTGAAGAATCGCTGCACAGTGGGTGTGAGGAAACTTGTGGTGTAAATTGGTCCTTTGTCACTAGACAAACTGATAGTTATCATCAGTCACTTTTGCCAGAGATAGGCAATGGTCATGGCATGTCTGGGGTGTTTCACAGTTTGCAATTGCTGCAGAAAACAGTGGTGGTTCCTGAAGTCTAGTATATGGGGTGACATCCAATGGTGTCAGCCTGCCTGCACAACAAAAATTCAATTTGCATAAATGGAGATTCTCCTGCCTATTCCCTCCCCTCCCTGCTGCAGCTCCCCAGTCATTCCAAAATCTGCTCCCATTGCCTCTACTGGTCCATCTGGCTCAGCAGGGTATCTTCTTACTGGCAGCGGATTTCCAATGTATTTCCATGCCTGTCTACCTGAGATGATCCAGTTTTAACTGGAGATCCTGGGGGAAATCAGGCTCATGGCTCAGAATAAGCATACAACTGAGGCTGAGAATGCTGGTTAATATGGGAGGTATATTCCATAAACAGCAACACAAAACAAACAAACACCCTGATGCCTTCAAAATGATTCTCATGGTTGAGTGGGGTGAAACATTGTATCCTGATTCTCACAAATACTTTGCATGGCTATATCAAAAGATATAAGTTCAACTACACATGTCTCTGTGTAAAAAGTGTGTCCATCTCATTTCCTGCATTGATTTTCTCCAATAAGTTACTGACTTAAAAAACCAACTGCAAACAAAAAGCCATGTTGGCATTTCTGAATATGTTTTGGATGCAGTGAGTTCCCTCCATGGGCAGGAGATTGGCACATAGAAACATAGAATCATAGAGTTGGAAGAGACCACAAGGGCCATCCAGTCCAACCCCCTGCCAAGCAGGAAAACATATTACCTTCCAACTCTATGATTCTATAAAACATATAAAACACTATAAAAATATTTAAAATCCTTCCAGTAGCACCTTAGAGACCACTTAAGTTTGTTCTTGGTATGAGCTTTCGTGTGCATGCACACTTCTTCAGATACACTGAAACAGAAGTCACCAGACCCTTATATATAGTGAGATAGTGGGGAGGGGTATTACTCAGAAGGGTGCTGGGAATGGGTGATTGGCTGATGGGTGTGGAAAACCTGTTGAGGACTGTTAACGACTGCAATTGGTCTTACAGGAAAAAGCAAAGGGTGAGATGGCTAAAGATAGCTTTGTCATGTATATTTTTTATTTTGTTTTGACTATGGCAGACCAACACGGCTACCTACCTGTAACATAAAACACTGCCAGGATAAATCACAAGCATGGAATATATTTATGCTGTCCAAAATCTAATTTCCCAAAACCACTTGGGTGTATGGAAAGTTCAGAGTAACTTGTGCAAACCAAAGGTTTCAGGTTAGGTGCACTAGGTTGTTCATTATATCATACATCATTAACTTCATCATATCATTAGTGCAGTCCCTGTGATCCTCTGGGACACAGGCTCAATGGTGTAACTACAAACGCACACACAAACACATTACTGATAATTGGGTTAGCTAGTGAGCCACTTTGAACCTTCCTTTTCTCATCTGTATATTCATTGAGATGACTGATAGGCCCGGCTAACAGGTCTAACATGAGGCTTACAATCCCCTTTGTGGATCACCCTTACATTTCATGCTCTTACATTTCAAATGCTCTTACATTTCAAAAGGTGTACGCTTGGCAGGGGTTATAAAAAAAAAATTACAGGCACAAAAGTCACCCAGTAAGATTGCATTTTTCATTCATCTGTTAGCCCCCCATTTGTAAAACTTGCCTTAGTTAAGAAAGATTTGAACCCAGGAGAGTACCTGTTTAAAGCTATCAACAGTGCAGAACTAGGTTTGTTTCTTGGAACTGGCACAGCCAGAAATGTATACAATAACCTTTAAGGGGTTTCCAAAGCTTATCTAATTCTCTCTTGTTTCATGTCATTCTATGAAAGGCATGAAATCTATTAGGGATAAAGCTATATACAACTGGAATTTTATCACAAACACACCCTTTCTCCTTCCATTCTTACTGCATTTTTTTCTGTGATGTGTCTGTAAGCTGTTACAACATTCATTAACATACTAGGCATTGCAGGTCTTTGAATACTTATTATTTATTTCTCATTATGTACAGCTTAGTGTTCTTTTAGATAGATGGGGGTGGGGAGACAAATCCCATTTTAGCTTTGTTACTGTCAGAAGGGAATAGGTACATACCTGTCATCTGGCTACAATGGTCCTTTGGTCTGGTAACCAACCTTCCAGATAGTAACTAAGGGCTTTTCACACAATAAGACCCAAATTTTGACCAAAAATAAAATAAAATATGTCATTGTCCTCATTTCGTCTTACAGGCTGAAAACATTCCCTGAGCTGTTATCCTAACATAAGTTTTTAATTTTGCCGCAACAGAATACATATACAATCTGAACACTCACATAAAAGATCTAATCCAAATATCGTCATGAAGATCCCAACTGAATAAGGGTAATGGTGGCGAAGTTGGAATGCTAATTCTGTAACATGCATTTGTTACATTCAAATGGATTCGTTCCCAAAGCTAGTAGCTAGATCCGAATTTCCTAGGATTTTCTAAATAGCTTGGATCTGCAGCAGGGAGGAAGGACCAGAGTGCTGCCTTTTAAAGTGCAAAATCTGCTGGGCAATACTTTTATTGGGACCAACGAAAACATCACAAAAGTGTGGAGCTTTTTGTGATATTTTGATTGATTCCAATAAAAATATGGCCCCACTATGTATGGTGGGGTTTTTTTTTTTAAGGAACCTACATGTCTGCCTTGGTTTTTTAAGTCCCTTTAAACTGCCCTTTCATCTTTAATTTGCATACTACTAGGGTAGGTGGGGAAGGAGTAATTTGGAAGTACTATTGGCAGCCAAGGATTCCTCCTAGAATTCTTCAAGGCCTGCCTAAGCTGATGTTAGGGCCAGTTTGTGACAATGGAGTGGTAAAACTAACTGCTTCACCCATTTCTACAATAGAGTTAGGTAAAAGGAAAGTTTCTTCTTCTTTTAACCCTTACTATAGTGGCACCATGAATGTTTTCTGTTCAAGTGTGCACACGAAGACAGAAGATCTGCAAGGGCAGCCGATTAAGCCTGCAATCCTATAACCCCCTTTATCAGAGAGTAAGCCCTACTGAACTTAATGGGACTTACTTCCAAGTAGACTTGTATAAGATTGCACCATATAGGAAGCAAGTATGTGCATGAGTAGAGCAGCTTTTCATAGATAGAGCAACACAAAACTGCACCCTGATTCTTCATAGGATGCATTTTAAAAAAAATAAGCTGTGGGGCAGAAAAGGAGGGGAAGGAGGGAGCTCAGTGTCTTCTGTTGGTGAAACCAGTATGTAAAATATGGCTTCCATGAGGTCCTCAGTGTGGTTTTGTTAATGGGTCTGAGAGCAGGAAATGAACAACTGTGAATCTGTATGTGTTGAGAAACAAATACCTGTATGCAGATAAGAACATGTGTCCTTCTGTGTGTGAGGAAACATTAGTTGGGGAGGTCAGGTGTGGGCGGGGAAGAGAGAGGATAAAGTAATGTGGGCACAGCATTTGTTGCCTATAGACAAACACACACACACAGAGAGAGAGAGAGAGAGCTATATATATGAGAGACAGTGAGAGAAATGGATGGTGTTTGCCTGTGCGAGGACTGTGTGGGTGTGCTAACGAGAACAGCGTGCATATCAAGAAAATGTGGTGCATATGTTGCGCGAGGTGCATTGTCTTGCAGAGAACAAGCATTTGTATGCAAGGAAAAGGCTCAAGGTGTAAAAAAAAATGATGGCTTTGTGCTAGATGTGAGACAAAGAATAAAGTGGGCATGAGAGAGAGAAAATGGGGTATAGGAGTGTGAGGCAGCATGTCATGTACAGGTGTGAGAAAAAGTGCCTGCGGGTAATGATGTGGGAGAAAATGAGGGGATGAGGCAGAGGAATAAGGAGGAGGGTGTGTGTGTGTGTGTGTGTGTGTGTGTGTGTGTTGAGGGCAGGGAAGCATGTGTGGACGAGAATGAACGGAATGTGTGCACCTGCGTTTGTGTACGTGGGCAGAGAGAGAGAGAGATGCTGTGTGTGTATCCTTCGCTTGGTAAGCGTCTACGAGGAAAGCATGAATGGCGCGCGTGAGGGCGAGTATGCACAGAGAAGCGAGGGCTGTGGCAGGTGTTGGGGTGGGAAAGGCGCTGCTGTGGGTAGGCGCCTGGGAGGAGAGAGCCCGGCTCCTGTCCGTGGGGTCTCCTGGCTTCTTTCTCAGCCCCCATGGCTGAAGAGGGAGAGCGCGCGCGAGAGACAGAGAGCGCGCTCTCCTCCTCCTCCTCCTCCTCCTCCTCGGAGGGATTTAGCGTCTCCCGGCGGGAGAAACGCGGCTGTCCGCTCCCGGCGCGCCAGAAATAGGCTGGTCCCTTCACTCCCTCACTCACCATGTCGCCGCCGCCGAAGGGAGTCTCTGGGCGGGAAGGCGGCGGGGCGCGCTCGGCTGCAGAAGGGGAAAGGCGAGGAGGCGCGGCGAGGCGCTGTCCAGGGTATCCCGGCTCTCCGTCAGCTCGGCAAGCGCTCGAGCGAGTAGCGGCTCCTTCCCCGGCCGGGCGTGCTTGGCTTCCCGCTCTCTCCGCCTCCGCCTCTCTCTCTGCAGATTAAGCCAAGCTCCGGTCTCCCCATGCTCCGCGCTCCCGCCCCGCCCCCCGGCCTCACGCGAAAGGCGAGGGGCTGCTGGGGTGACTTCAGAGAGGAGGCGGGGCCAAAGGCGGCCCCGGGGGAGGCTCGGAGGCTCCTCCTCCTCCTCCTTTCCCAGCGCGAGCCAAGAGCTCAGCTTGCGCGCGCCAGCTGGTGGGTTTGCAAGGGAAAGGGAGCCGGCGGCGCCCGCTTTTTGCGGGGACGTTTGATCTTTGCAGCCCCTCCGCGGGGTTCCTTTGGCCCACTTGGCTCCGGGGCTGCTGCAAGGCTGCCAGCCCGTTTCTCTTGCAGGGGCGGCGAGTTTAGCAACCTCCAGTTGCAGATCTTGAATGTTGCAATGGATTCCCTAACTGTGGTGCTGTGGTTAGAGTTAGGCACCTGGGAAACCAGGGTTTTAATCCCTTCTCTGCCATGAAGCTCACTTGGGCTATCTTCTCTTAGCCTAAACGACCTCGCCGTGTTGTAGTAAACGAGGAGAGGGAGAACCGTGCACCTTGAGCTCCATGGAGAAAAAAGTGGGGTGCAAACTGCGATCGATCGATCGATCAATAGATAGACAATTCGGTATTAAAAAGAAAGTTGCAACAGCAAGCAAGCAAGCAGCAGCAGCTTCGAGGGTCCCTCGCCTGCAACTCCTGTGCACTCCTGTGGGTACCTGGAAGTAAGTGCCATGGAACTTAGGGCCCCTTCAGACATGCTTTCCATTGCGTGTTCACGGTGGTTTGTCATGGTGGTTCACACAGTTCTCCCTTCACCATTTTATTCTCACAACAACCCTGTGAGGCAGGTTAGGATGCTAATGGACCCTAGGTGAGCTGCCTCACAGGGTTGTTGTGAGGATAAAATGGTGAAGGGAGAACTGTGTGAACCACCATGACCTCCTTTAAATTAGGATATTAATGTAATTTTAAAAAAAATAAAGAAATGTTGCAGAACTGCAAAAAAGCGCCAGTATGGAGGTGTCTGCAATGGGGCTTATTTCTACCTTCAGACAGTTACCTAAGATTATTACTTTAATAGGAATATTTGGCCTTTTCAAAGTAATACAACCTGTACTGCATAAAGGCAACTTTTGGTACTGTACCACTGAGGCACAGAAGCAGAACTGGTACAAGACTCTTTAGTACCCTAGGCAAGGCTAACTTCTTGCACAAACACATCCTAAATTACTCACTTCAGTTTTCGAAAACAGACGTCTTGCAGAAAAAATGAAAAGCACCAAACTTGAATCTGCTAAATTTATTTTAAATTGCAATAATTAATACAACAATCTTTGATTAGCTTCTCAAATACAAAAGAAAATGTTTTAGCACACAAATCATTTTGAATAATCTTGTGAATTGTGGTGTTAAAATTTAAGTTTCAATTTCAGGCACATCAAAATCTCACTTTTTCCTTTGCAAATTTTGCCACTGGTTCCTTCAAACTGAGTGCTGATGCTTGGGCATTTTTCATGGATATAGTTGCCAAGCCAACCAGTTTCTTTTGCAACATTGTTGAGCATATGTAAGTTTGTAAAAGTTTGAGTTTTGAGAAACTGTGTCCACCACTTGCCACTGAGACTGAAAATGTGGGAAGGATACTTAGATCAACAGAAACGTTAGGCACGTTATCCAGGAGTCTTTGTTGTAGTACGAAGAGAAGTATTCCTTGTGGCAGCAAAGACTTTGGAAGTCTTCGAGCTATCGCTATAAGTTCACAGCACAGATCTTCAGCATCAATATATTTGTTTCCATGGTGCATCAATTATTTTTCCAAATTCTTGCAGGCCTTAAGTGCATCTTCAGTAGATTTGTTGTTGATACTGTATATATTAAAAGGGACGCAGGTGGTGCTGTGGTCTAAACCACAGAGCCTAGGGCTTGCCAATCAGAAGGTCGGCGGTTCGAATCCCCACAATGGGGTGAGCTCCTGTTGCTCGGTCCCTGCTCCTGCCAACCTAGCAGTTCGAAAGCACGAAGTGCAAGTAGATAAATAGGTATCGCTCTGGTGGGAAGGTAAACGGCATTTCCATGCACTGCTCTGGTTCACCAGAAGCGGCTTACTCATGAACCGGAAGCTGTACGCTGGCTCCCTCGGCCAGTAAAGCAAGATGAGCGCCGCAACCCCAGAGTTGTTTGTGACTGGACCTAATGTTGTTGTAGCTGTTGGAATCTCCCTTTAGCAGATTGTATGGCCATGTCTAAGACCAGACAGAGGGCCTTTTTGGTAGTGGCGCCCACCCTGTGGAACACGCTTCCATCAGATGTCAAAGAAATAAGCAGCTATCCTATTTTTAAGAGACATCTGAAGGCAGCCCTGTTTAGGGACGTTTTTAATATCTAACACTGTATTGTTTTAACATTCGTTTGGGAGCCGCCCAGAGTGGCTGGGGAAGCCCAGCCAGATGGGCGGGGTACAAATAAATTATTATTATTATTATTATTATTATTATTATTATTATTATTATTAGACAGCATTGTAGAACCCTTCCTTAGTACCTTCAAGGAAGCTTTGTTACTGACAGTGGCCATTTTAGGATTTCTGCTGTGTTTCTCTGAACATGAAGGATAAGGTTTTATCTCATTTCTGATAAAACTGAGCACACTTCAGCAAAGCAAGGTCCAAGGCTGCTGTCCACATGGCCTGTACTATAGAAAAGCAAAATACCAGACCCAATGTGTACGATCTTTGCTGCCTCACCTTGTTCACTATCAATTGCTGGATGTGACTGGAGCCTAGCCGGAGACCTCCTCGGTGTAATCATGCATTAAAGCACTGGATAATGTAGTTGGGTGATCATAATTGAATCTTGAGAATATCAGGTCAAATCCAGTAAATCTAGTAGACTACCTGGGGTGCTGGATTTATCACAGGCTACCTATCTAAGCAGAAAGATATGGAGGTCTCATACACCCCAGGAAATGTGGTTGCTGACCTTGAGCCAGACATCCTGGAGAGTGAAGTCAAATGGGCCTTAGAAAGCCTTGCTAACAACAAGGCCAGTGGAAGTGATGATATTCCAGCTGAACTATTTAAAATTTTAAAAGAGGATGCTGTTAAGGTGCTGCACTCAATATGCCAGCAAGTTTGGAAAACTCAGCAGTGGCCAGAGGATTGGAGAAGATCAGTCTACATCCCAATCCCAAAGAAGGGCAGTGCCAAAGAATGCTCCAACTACCGCACAATTGCACTCATTTCACACGCTAGCAAGGTTATGCTTAAAATTCTACAAGGCAGGCTTAAGCAGTATGTGGACCGAGAACTCCCAGAAGTGCAAGCTGGATTTCGAAGAGGCAGAGGAACCAGAGACCAAATTGCAAACATGTGCTGGATTATGGAGAAAGCCAGAGAGTTCCAGAAAAACATCTACTTCTGCTTCATTGATTATGCAAAAGCATTTGACTGTGTCGACCACAGCAAACTATGGCAAGTTCTTAAAGAAATGGGAGTGCCGGATCACCTCATTTGCCTCCTGAGAAATCTCTATGTGGGACAAGAAGCTACAGTTAGAACTGGATATGGAACAACTGATTGGTTCAAAATTGGGAAAGGAGTACGACAAGGCTGTATATTGTCTCCCTGCTTATTTAACTTATATGCAGAATACATCATGCGAAAGGCTGGACTGGATGAATCCCCAACTGGAATTAAGATTGCCGGAAAAAATATCAACAACCTCAGATATGCTGATGATACTACCTTGATGGCAGAAAGTGAGGAAGAATTGAAGAACCTTTTAATGAGGGTGAAAGAAGAGAGCGCAAAATATGGTCTGAAGCTCAACATCAAAAAAACTAAGATCATGGCCACTGGTCCCATCACCTCCTGGCAAATAGAAGGGGAAGAAATGGAGGCAGTGAGAGATTTCACTTTCTTGGGTTCCATGATCACTGCAGATGGTGACAGCAGTCACGAAATCAGAAGACGCCTGCTTCTTGGGAGAAAAGCAATGACAAACCTAGACAGCATCTTAAAAAGCAAAGACATCACCTTGCCGACAAAAGTCCGTATAGTTAAAGCTATGGTTTTCCCAGTAGTAATGTACGGAAGTGAGAGCTGGACCATAAAGAAGGCTGATCGCCGTAGAATTGATGCTTTTGAATTATGGTGCTGGAGGAGACTATTGAGAGTCCCGTGGACTGCAAGAAGATCAAACCTATCCATTCTCAAAGAAATCAGCCCTGAGTACTCACTAGAAGGACAGATCCTGAAGTTGAGGCTCCAGTACTTTGGCCACCTCATGAGAAGAGAAGAATCCCTAGAAAAGACCCTGATGTTGGGAAAGATGGAGGGCACAAGGAGAAGGGGACGACAGAGGATGAGATGGTTGGACAGTGTTCTTGAAGCTACTAACATGAGTTTGGCCAAACTGCGAGAGGCAGTGAAGGATAGGCGTGCCTGGCGTACTCTGGTCCATGGGGTCACGAAGAGTCGGACACGACTGAACGACTGAACAACAACACCTATCTAAGGGGTAAGCAACTTGGTGTTCATGGATGATGGGAGTTGCAGTCCAGACATCTGAGGATGCCACCTTGGCTTCCTCTGATCTACCTCAACAGTTAACCACTCAAAAGTTTGCACATATGGCACAAATTTCACTTTAGGCAAAATGATGGTGGCAACTTGGGAAAAACAGAGTTCCTCGTCTGCAGCTCCAAGCCTCTATATTGCATCTGGTGTTGGACAGCTCCATGGTCAAACCACTGAGCCCTCTTGGGCTTGCCAATCAGAAGGCCAGCAGTTCAAATCCCCGCAACGGAGTGAGCTCCCATAGCTCTGTCCCAGCTCCTGCCAACCTAGCAGGTCGAAAGCATGCCAGTGCAAGTAGATACATAGGTACGGGTGTGGCAGGAAGGTAAACAGTGTTTCAATGCACTCTGGTTTCTGTCACAGTGTTCCATCGTGCCAGAAGTGGTTAAGTCATGCTGGCCGCATGACCTGGAAAGCTGTTTGTGGACAAACACCAGCTCTCTCGGCCTAAATGTGATGAGTTCTGCACCCTATAGTTGCCTTTGACTGGACTTAACCTTCCGGGGGTCCTTTACCTTTACCCTTACCTTGCATCAATACCAGTTGCAAGCATCTATTTGCCTTTCATGTGGACTTTCCTCCCACTGTCTTTATCTCCCTTTTTCATGACACCAAAGGGCCTGCTTACATCACCAAAGATTAAAGTACAAAGATAATTATAAAGCTCCCAATTATTTGGAGCCAGCAGTTTTTAGAGAAATGCACCAAATCTGCAATGCCCGAAGCTGGGATGTGCAAAACCTATGTATTTCATTTCTTAGGTTAATAACGTGACCAGACATCATCTCTGCAAACAAGCTCCAGTAATAAGGACCAGTTTAGAAAGATTAAAATAAATCCCAAAGACTTTAACTTGTAAACTTCTGTCACTTAAGATTACTAGGAAGGAGCCATAAATGGGCTCATTTTTTGAGACACTTTTCTAAATAGCTCTCCGGAAACAAAGTGAGCAAGGCTACCCTTAAGGCAAGCTTCATACTCTTAATTTTTAACCAAGGCCTCGTGTGATGTCCACCAGGAGTTGTTCTTCACACTGAGGTTTGTTCATGGGAATTTGTGCCCCATGAAATCATAGATTTGTACATTTGGAAGAGACCCCAATGTAAAGTGGCTTGTAACCAATGCAAGAGGCCAGGTGAAACTACGCAGTGAATGTTAGGAAGGGATTTCCAAGGAGGATATTTGCCTATTAAAGGCAACCTGTTCCAGACATTGGAACAAGCTGGCAGAAGGTGTGGAGGTCAGAGTGTGAGAAACGAACAAAACTGGGGATAAATGGAACACAGCATGCAGAGGAGGGCATAGAAGAAGAGATCTTAAATCTACAGTTATATATTGTGGGATTGTCATGTAATTTAGAAATTTGATAACAACAACAACAACAACAACAACAACAATAATAATTCCTAATAATCAATCAGATTTGTGGTACATATTGCAGTTGCACCCCGCTCCAGTCCTGGCTGGTATTGCTGCTGTAAATAGTGCAATAACTGTATTGCTTTCTCCAAATAATTCCATACCTTCAAGCCAACTTGGGAGAGAAGCATTCCCACCCAGATGATTTTTTTTTTCTGCTGCAAGGAAGCACGACTTAGAAAATTGGCCAGTTTTCTCTTTGTTTTTGTTTACTAAAAGCTCTTCGGTAGATTTCTGGAATGGAAAAGTGTTGAAACAGATGGCTAATGTTTTCCATGCATCTGTGTGAATACTCAGCATGGGGCTGCACAGGCTTCAAACATTTTGCATGATGGTCTGTACTGTGTTTTTGTTTTTTGTTTAATAAAAGTGTAACTCGGCGTAATAACTATTTCTGTCTGTGTGTCAGAAAAAAATTATCTTGCCATGCCTATAGAAAAACCTCTGCTCCCCAGGCACACAATAACCTACAAACTCTTTCTCTACCTCTCTTTCACCTCTCCACCTCCCAATAGGTTTTCTGTTCATCTCAATATTAGTCTTAAATGTTGTTTCCTTGAGGTATGCATGTGTTATTGGGAAGGATCTGATGACATGAAATGGTTGGTTAATGTTCTGGTTTGCATGTGGTTGTGGGGGGTAATTATTGCTCCAAATACCATGCAGCTTTTCATGATAGAGCAATTGGGGGGGGGGGTTTACTGGGAGTTTAAAGTGCAGTTTTCCTGTTAAGAGTTAGTGTGAATGTTGCTTGGTTAGAGAAGTGCTTATCTACCACCGCTTGCCAGGCAAAGGATAGGGCAATCTTCCCTCCAGTTTTCTGGGCATGACTTTTAAACTGTGTGCTTGTATCAGATTGACACAGCCGGGTTTCCATCAGAGCTCTAACAGGGTAGTCATATTGATTTTTGTTGTACTCCACCTCTGCCTTTTGATTGCTGCCAGCTTTTATTTGGTGTTGCTTTTAGATGCAGTGCTAACACAAGACTCACTTCCTTGCTTGCTAAGGAAACTTTACTTTCGGACCCGGAAGCTGTCTGCAGACAAACGCTGGCTCCCTCGGTCTATAGAGCGAGATGAGCACCGCAACCCCAGAGTCGGACACGACTGGACCTGATGGTCAGGGGTCCCTTTACCTTTACCTTTTTATTGGGCAGTTTGGTAGTTTTTTGTTTCACTGCTGTTGTCTGTTCAGTTTCCTTTCCCCCTAAGATTTTTCTTCTACAAAATCACTACTGGGGGGAAAAGGACCAAGATCTCATCCACACCATCAAAATCCATCTTTTGACTAACTGGCAGTAATACAGATTTTTTCCCCAGAACTGATTACATGGTGATTTGCCTGGCAGCATGCATGCATCTGCCATATCAAAGTTCTTCAGTTATCTCTGTTTTGCCCCTCTCAAAATTCCACCTATTTGGCATTATGCATACCTTCATCACAAGGCCTCACCCCTCTGCCCCTCATTTACCTTTTTGCTTTCGCTGCTATTCATTTCTGATGGAACCTTCCTCTAATTCCATCTTCCAGTTCATTATTTATTTATTTTTTATTTTTTTCAGGTATGGTGCTTAAATTCATAGTTGAATTAATACATATACATTCAGCTTATAACCTCCCATTTTAATTAATTTTATTGCGAAAGAAAGGTACCCATTCCTGGTGCTCTAGGAATGCAGTCTACTTTCTCTGTCTACTGTATATTTCCTGTGCCTCTTTAGCATTCTACATTAAAAAGGAAAAAAATATGCTGGTTGGTGCTGGACTCTGGAGGAGGTCCAGGGTCACTGGATACAGTCTCTGGACACAGTCTCTGACATAGAAGCTCCCTTATGTAAACAGTCACCTTATTATGGAGAGCTGGCCCTCTGCCAAACATGCTGGTCTCTGGGCACATGGGTGTGACAAAATTTACTACCACTACTGGAATGCTCAGGAAACACACACTGGTCCTCACACACGTGTTTCCAAGGGACCTGAGGGCATCTGCTGTGGCACTATGTGTAGGTGTGGTGGTTGGCTTGTAGAACTGTACAAAGTGCAAACTGGTAACAACTTGTTCTGCAGCAACAACGTAGTACTTACAGCTCCCCCCCCCCATTTGACTGAACACTTGCGGACAGTGGTTTGGAGGGTGCCCTGTCATTTTTACAGACTTCTGTATTGATATACCGATAAGGTGCCTATGCAAAACTGGTGTCCAACTATCCCTGTTTCCCTGTGTGCACCTATGGAAGGGAGGCACCCCAACCATCAGCCATTGCTAAAAGGGGGGGAAGCTCATAAGGAGTCAGGGTGGTGCCACTGAAAAATAAAATAATAATCTGCAAGCTGTTGTTCCCAGGCTGATTTGCATGGACAAGTTCTAGAGACAATGCACAATCTCAGGATAGATTTATAGATACGGTTTTTGGCACTCGTTCACATGATCTTCGTGCCAGGTTGAACACATGACATAAATTATGTGGGTTGCTATACTGTTGAAAATACCGGTAAGCAGCTTTCCATTGAGCCTACTTGAATTGCTTATTTATCAAACCGTTCATGTGTAACCTCTGTCCTAGTTTGACCTCTGTGCTTCATCCGAAATTCAAGGTCCTCTGTGCAAGAATGTTGAGCACTTCTTTTGGGGAGAGGATACCCGAGGGCAAGACTGCACCTCACTAATGCAACGTATGCCTTTATGATAGCTCACTGTGAATGCATAGTAAAGCAAATAACGAGTAAATCGAAATCAAGACAAAAAGGAAGCAAAAAAGCAACAGAAAAAGCAAATTCAAGACACAGCCTCAGAAGAAGTAATCAAACCACCTTAGATGATCTGCTTAAGTAATTGTCCTAGACAAACCACACAAGGGCCATAGCTGAGGCAACTTGATGAACCTGCAGTGTGTTGTTAATGAACCTGTATTTAGTTACCAAGTAACATCCCACCTTGAGGGTACACCAAGGTACCTCTGCATGTTGTAAGCTCTGTTCAGCCACTTAGAACTTCTTGGTTGAATGTTGATGAGTCTATGCCGCCCCTTAGTGGGCCTTTGAATTATAACACTCTCCTCCTTGAGTCAATGTTTAGGTGAAAAGCTCTGTCCCTACATATGATGTTGGGCTGTGTTTGCCCTGCTGAATCATCTGCTCCATATTCTTCAGGTCAGGCATTGCTTTCTTTTTTTGGAGAAGAAAAGAAGGCATTGAGGAGTTCTGCCCTTTCTCTGTCCCCTGTTCACATTTCACCATCTTCTCCTCTAAGTGACCCCACTGTTTCCTTGTTCTTCCTTTTGCTACAGACATACCCATAAAAGCCCTTTTTATTGCTTTTAACCTCTCTAGCAAGCCTGAGTTCATTCTGTGCTGAATGCTGAAGGGACATTTTTTCATATGTGGTGGACTTGTAAAAAAGCAACAGGCTTTGGGGAATTGAAGAAGATGTTTAAAATAGTTATTCACAAAAGGCCTGAATCATTTCTTCTGGGAATAATAGGGGCAGAGATCCCCCCCCCCAAAAAAATCTGGTTAAATTGTTTATGTATACTACCACATAAAATACAGAATTCTGTATTTGCAGAAATGGAAAGAAGACATTCCAACACAAGGGGAACTGACTTTAAAACTATTGGACTATGTGGAGATGGCAAAATTGAGAGCAAAAATAAGAGACAAAATGCTTTTTGAAGAATGCAGACCCTTCTCAGACTATCTTAGAAAATACTATAGTCAAATGAAATCATAGGCGGGACTTGAAATACAGTGGTACCTCAGTTGTCGAACGTAATCTGTTCCGGAAAACTGTTCAACTTCCGAAACATTCAACAACCAAGGCGCAATGGGCGGTCAGCAAATTCCACTGAGAAAATGGAGAAACACACCTCGGAAGCCGTTCAACTTCCAAGGCGCATTCAAAAATGGAAGCATTTACTTCTGGGTTTTTGTCATTCAGGTTCTGAATCGTTCAGCTTCTGAGACACTTGAAAAACTGAGGTTCCACTGTATAAGCAAAGCAATGAGAACGATAAAGGAGTGTAATGTAAGATATATGGGTTTTTGGGGGGGATATTGCATTTAAGACAGTCTCTTTGTTAAGCTAATGGCCCTAGACAAGCCTGTTAAGACTCTTTTTTACATAACAAAAAGAGTTGTCCAAGTACAGGGTGTGCTGCCATAGAAACAACAAGCTTAGTGTCACTTCCAGAAAATGTGGCAGGCCTTAACTCCCTCACCTGGCTGTAGACCAAGGTATACCAGAAGTAAGAGAACAATAGGCCAAGGACCAGTCTTGTCTGCTCTGGGAAGACATAGCTGGGAAGACATAGAGGCCTGACTTGCTCTCTGTGCTGAAACAAAAGCCATGGCTTTTGCCCCTCCTCCTAGAAACCCAATCGGAGACCAAGATTTGTTGGAATGTTAATGCTGTGAGACCTTCCAACTTATACTCAGCCTGGATGTATGTGTAAGTAAAAGCATGTGTTACAATCTCTGGCCCCCTTTATTCCAAGGAAACCAAATACGAGGAATGTGCTGGCACCCCTGAATTTTTTCACTGCTCAGAGACTGGGGCACGCACTGCAGTGAATATTATTTTAAGAGAGAGGACCTAGAGCTTTGCTGCTGTGTCAGAAATGGACAGAAGCCAAACTGCAAATACCACGTCACGTGAATTCTTGTTGCCTTCCTCAAGACATAGAAATGAAAACGTCAGGTCACAAAGGGTTTGCTAGATCCTGCTGCCACATTATATACTAAGCAAACACAAGGCACTGAGGTTAAGGACAACAACTGGTCCGTGGAAAATCATTAATCAAAAATAAGGTTGCTGCTGTCCTTAGCTACCCTGGCATGAATCATTGGAGGCTGTCAACTGAATGTGACCCCGTCTATTCAGTGTGTTGGAGTGGATTAACAGCTGCCTTCTTATCCATTTTATACGTATTATCATAACGATTATAGCCATATTTGCCTTCTGTTGTGTATGCCTCCTGCTGTCTGTTAAATTTCACTGTCATGTGCAGTGTGTTCCTAAACAGATATACAGTGGTACCTTGAGTTACATACGCTTCAGGTTACATACTCCGCTAACCCAGAAGTAGCACTTCAGGTTAAGAACTTTGCTTCAGGATAAGAACAGAAATCGTGCTCTGGCAGCGCAGCGGCAGCAGGAGGTCCCATTAGCTAAAGTGGTGCTTCAGGCTAAGAACAGTTTCAGGTTAAGAACAGACCTCCAGAATGAATTAAGTATGTAACCAGAGGTACCACTGTATAGGATTTGTTTTCCTTTCACTGGCAGACACTTATTTCTTGAGATAGGCTTTTGGCCACCAACTGGCTGTTGTGGCTAGGTCTTCTGAGGGTGGATGTTGTACTTACTTTCTTATTCTTCATGTGCTTTTAAATAGTTTTAAGTTTTTTTTCTAGTGCTGTCATTAATATGGTTACTTATTTAATTGTGCTTTTCAAAATGTTTCTATTGATTGTGTGTTTGTAGCTGGATTTGTTTTAATTCATGCTGTGAGCCACCTTGCGTCCTGTACTAGGAGAAAGGTGGGACATAGATTTGGAAGGGACCATGAGGGTCACCTAGTCCAACCCCCTACACTGCAATAATTTTTGCCCAACATGGGGCTCGAACCCACAACCCTGAGATTAAGAGTCTAATGCTCTACCAACTAAGCTCTTTCAGTAGCCAAATAAAAATAAATAAATGATACATAGATATGTCTATATCTATGAAGTAAACCCCATTGTGTTCAGTGGAACTTACAGGTAGGTGAGTATAGCATTGGTAGTTTAAGTCCCGACAGTTTTAAAAAATGTTCACGTTTACTCATTCATATTGCACATGGTTACTGAGGATAACACTTCATGTATTGAACAAAATGGGATCAAGTCAACAAAAGCTCAACAATTTTGTGGGTGTCAGGAAGTTTACTTTTTGAAATACTGTATGGCAACCCTACTCTTGCCTAATTCTCCACAGTGGTGCCTAGTTTGGGAATGATCTCTCCATGGAGATCAGGTGGTTCCCAATTATGGCTTGTTTCCACTGACAACTTAAAGCATACCTGTTTATTCAGATATTTGCCTGACCATTAATACCACTCCTACTGTTTGATGCTTCAACTCAGGGGTAAGGAAACCCTGGCTCTTGGGCCAATCTTGGCCTGCCAGAAGATCCAGTTCGGCCCATGAGGCCATTTCCCTCAAACCACGCTCACCTGCCCATCAGCTATGGATTTTAATCCTGCCTTGGCTATGTGCCTTGTTCTCAGGAGGGAACAGGTTTGCACAGCCAAGGCGGCGGGATTTAATCTCTGCTAATCTGCTTTAATTCATCAGTATGTGTGACTAACCGCTTTAGAATAATGCAGTAGCCTACATAAAATCTACCAAAACCAATAATTAAGATACAAGAAAACAACCATATCCAAAACAATTCAATTTTAAGCATGGTTTTGGTAAGTTGGCAGCCCTAATAAGCAGGAGCGCTCTGTCCAATTTTTGTATTTGGCAACCTAGTACGCTATGCTTGTTAGTGGCATTTATGTTTGTGATATATTCATTCTTACATATGATGTTTTTAAAAGTATTCCTCAACCCTCTCAAATTCCATGCTATCCTTTCACGATTAATAAAGCTGTGTTTGTAGCCCAGTGAGTTTAACTTTTGCATGAAGATATTCAGTCTGGGTGTCTACTGGACACTGGGGGCTGTGGCCAACCAAGTTACAGGGGGCACGGTTTTCTGATTTTCCTCCCATCCTCCTCCCTTGCAAACATACTGTGTACATTTAAACCTCTTGCTCTTCCAGCCAGGTTGCAGACATGGAAGAAAGAATACATTGTTTTAAATGTGCGTGTATGTGAAAGTTCAAAATTTTTATATCTAAAACGCTCTCCACAGCCATCCGAAGCGATTTAGAGAACCACTGCCCTGATTTAGAAAACCACTGCCCTGATTTGGATCTATGACAATTCTTCCCCCCGCCCCCGCGTCTTTCAATCAACTTGCGCCAAGAGCGGGGAAGGCGGGCCTTCACCCGCAAGGCCCGATGGGAATCGAAGTCCCAGTCGCTCTCTTTCTTCCGTGCGCCGCCAGGGCTCTCCCCTCTACGTTGAAACCACACTTCCCATGATGCCTTCGCTGAAGAGTCCGGAGAAAAGAGAGAGAGCCATGTCCGGGTGATGGGAGGCTGAGCTCCCTCCCTCCTTCGCCCGGCTCTTTTTTTTGCGGCTGCCGGGGGTGTTTTCAGGGAGGGGGAGAAACCACTCTGCGGCTGGTGGAGGGGGCCAACGGTGTTGGCGCCCTTCCTCCCCCCCGCGGAAGGAGCGATGGAGCTGCCGCCTCTCAGCCTCCGGTCCGGGAGGAAATAGCGCTCTGCCCACTCTCAGCTGCACGTCTCCCTTTCGGGACCACCGCTCGCCGCCGGTGCCGCCGCTCCTCTTGCTTTCTTAACTCCGCAAAGCCCTGGGAGCCCCTTGCCCTGGCTGATTTTTAATCCGTGTAGTTTGGGCTTCATTCATTTCCACCCTTCGAGCTCCTTCTAGGGTCTCCTGGAACCCTCGTCCTGCGGAACTCCCTGCCTATTGATTTCCAGCGCGAAGCCCTCGGGAAAGGGGGCAAGCGCGCTCCAAACCATCCGTTTGCTTGTCGCGGTGGATTCCCCACTCCTGGCGGGCAGCGATGTTGCTATCGCCTCTCTCTTTCTCGACGTCTTTCCCGCAGTTAACCCAAGGGAACCGTGAAGAGCAAAGCCCCAGCTCTTAGTTGCGAAAATGTGGCAAAGCATTGGCCTGTCCTTGTTGGTCGTCGTGGCCGCCCTCGCTTGCTTTCTGCTGCTAGTGCTTTGCGGTGAGTACTTTCTATTTATCTTACTGTATCTTCCAGTAACCAGAAGTGTATTGCCTTTTTCCTCTCCGTTCCCTTTCCTGTGGTGGAAAAAGAAAAAGGAAAGAAGAGAAAGGTGCAATAGCGTGAAACAATTCTGATTTTCCCAGCCTTTCTTTGTCCGCTTTTATTTTGGGAACGATGCTAAATTATCATCCTCATTATGGTCCAGCTAGAAAGCCACAAGTGCTGCAATAAGCCTGGGGGGGTGTGGGTTCAAATTCCCCACAGGGTGGTTGTTCTAATATTAAAACGGAAGGGGAGAACAGCATATGCTTCCTTGAGCTCCTTAGAAAAAAGGCAGGATATAAATATACGTGATAGACATACAAATAAACAAGCCACACACTTATTCGGGGTGAATACTCTGACAAGAGGCCCTTAAATGGATTCACGTTAAACCTGTTGCTCTAATTGTGTGGGTGTATTAGGACACACACACACACACCCCGGATTTGTGGTGAAGCAAGTGAGTGGAGGAAAGAATATGGTCACCTTTCCCTGTTTACTGAAGAAAAGATGAAAACCTAAACACTTACTAAAAATATAATTCCAACTGAGATTGTAAGTTGTCACCAGAGTTGATTATCTAGATTTCTTTTCAAAAGACCAAACTGATAAAAAAGGACTTTGGTGGCGTGGAAGTTTGCTAGATGGAGTCTATCTTGGTGTCCAGGCAGTAGCTTATAGTCCCAAAACAGCAGCAATAAGGAATCACCCTCAATGTCCAAAAATAGCCAGGAATGAAGTTAAGAAGAGTCTGTGTTATCTGAATAACAGTTTGTAGTTATTTAACCCTTAAGAGCTTTGGGCTTGAATGGAAGCAGTTGGTGGTTTTTACGACAGCCGCAGGTGCTATGATAGCTGGCATCCATTTATTTTTGCCCTGTTTTATCTCTAATCATACAGGTTTTGCAACTGGCCAAAGCGCAGAAAGAAACTTGCCTGGCAGGGATGATAGGGGGGTGAGCATGTGCACCACTGGGGGGGGGAGCACAGTTGCTGGCACCTCTGGTTAAAAGGATCGGTAGCAGGTAATGCGGGAAGCTGCTGCCCTGCTGTGCTACACATTTAAAGCAATATTATACCACCTTAAGTAGCCATGACTTCTCCCAATGAATCCTGGGAGCTGTAGTTCCTTAAGGTTGCTAGAGAGTTGTTAGGAGACCCCTGTTCCCCTCACAGGAGGACAGTGGTTTTAATAGGTGGCCGTTCTTCCCACGGAATTCTGGGAACTGTTGCACTTAGAGGCCTCCTAAGAATTCCCAGCACCCTTAATAAACTACACTTCCCAGGATTCTTTGGGAGAAGCCATGGCTGTTTAAGGTGGTATGGTGCTGCTTTAAATGGATAGTGTGGGTGGGGCCCTTGGGGTTAGATAGTCCTTGGATAGATGGACAGCCTTCATAAAAATGAAAGGAATGCTGAACCAAGTGCTGAACCAAGACTTAAGAAGCATAGAGGGGTGTCACATTCTGCAGTCTCTTAGGACTCAGTGAGTGTCACGTAAGCTCACCATGAGCCTTTTGTTGGAGTTCAGTCCTGCCCAGCTGAAATCTGAGGTCTCCTAAAAGGAGGAGAAAGAGCCATTTGATCTGGGCATTCAATTGCTGAACCAACAGCTTTCTCGCAGCTCCAAGCTCCTCGATCCAGAAATATGGAACCTTCACAACCCCTAGGCATCACTGCTCCCTTCCCACTGCCTTATCGCCGGTGATGGTATGTGACAATGACAGAAGTTAGTGATCCCTGCAGGGTTTTTACATTTGCAATGAAGCCACAACACCTGGTGCGTTAAAATAAGACACTTGCAAGATTTTAGCCTCTATGACTAAATTGCCATGAATGTTTTTGTTTCAATACCCATGTGGGTCGAATTGAAAGCACCTTTTCGTGGAACAAAATTTACAGCTGTATATGTTAAATTCATCCATATGCAGCGTTTTTTTGAAATGGAGGCATGGTTTATAAAATTGGGGGGGGGGATACCATATTTTTCACTCCATTAGACACACTTTTTCCTCCTAAAAAGTAAGGGGAAATATCTGTGCGTCTTATGGAGCGAATGGTGGTCCCTGGAGCTGAATTGCCCAGGGGCCAAATGAGGATCATGCTTTTTATTTTACAAAGAGAAAAGGGGGTGTTGAAAGGACCCCGCTCAGCAGCTGATCAGCAAGAGATCGGGAGAGAGATAAGAGTCCTCGCTCCCTTTCAGCCCCAGCCTCCATTGTTGAATGTGCTGCAGAGGGAGGTTGTTTGTTTCCCCAGCGACATATGACTGGCTGATTAGATTATCTGTCTGGAAACTGTAGAAAAGGCTCCCTTTCCTATAGAAGCTGCAGAAATGTGAGTTGAACCCCCATAAAAAGGGGCTTTTCCTCCTTGCTTTTCCCCCTTTGCAAAAAAAGCTGCAAAACCTTTAGCCGATCCTCAAAAAAACAGGGCTTTTCCCTTTGCAAAAAAGCTGCAAAACGTTTAGCTGATCCTCAAAAAAACGGCTTTTAGAGGAGGAAAACCAGAAAAAATATTTTTTTATCCTCCTCCTCTAAAAACGAGGTGCGCCCTATGGTCCGGTGCGCCCTATGGAGCGAAAAATACGGTAAGTGGCTGAAAAAGCTGTGCATGTTTTGACTTCCGAGACACTTCAGGGGTGATATGATAGCAGTTGGAGCTGGACCCTTATCATTAGACAGAATGACATTGCTGCCTCTGGTGCATTGGAGGATGCTATCCTGTAGCTATTGTTAAGTAAGTGTCCAGATGGCTTTATATGGAACGGGGAAGGGGTTCCCTTCTTGACAGGAGATCCCCCCCCCACATTCTGATACTCTCACACTTCATGGAGACACACAGCTTGTGTACAAACACCTGCTAAATACAGTAAGCATGCAACTTACACGCATTTATTTGTGCGCGTTCAGCTTTACATACATGGCGATATAGATAAATAATAAAGGGGGTGGGGTTCCAGGAAAAATGACTTTGGCAATCCCACCTACCATTGAAGCCGATGGGTTTTGACCATACACAATTTTGGCTTTAGGTGCGATCCCCAGAAAGTAACCCCCACGTAAGTTGCAAGATTCCTCTCCCAACAAGACTTGGGTAGAAAATTGCCAAGTGCGGCTTTTGCAACAGCAGTAGTACACAAGTGATAGATGAAGCAGGACCTGGTGGAAATTTTCTCCTTTTAATGCAAATCCTAGACCTTTTAGAGTTGCTTCAGAAAAGCATTTTGAACATGGCATCAAGTTTGGGGGGGGGGGAATCTATATTGCTAATACCTGAAACTGGAAATCTTTTCAAATTTTCACCTAGTACAGTGTGTATCATGCATGGAATGTAATTTCCTGACCTTTTATGTATTCACTGAAGGCCTTCATCGATGGCAAACAGAAGCTTGTGGACATTGGGAAATTTAAATTTAAATTCATGTTGCTAAAGAATATGGGCAGGGAGCAGAATGTCTTGGGCTGGAACTGGGAGTGGCCTTCAAATATCTGAAAGGCTGCCACACACAGAAGATGGCTTGCTCCCTGTTACTCCACAGGGCAGGGCTAGAACCGGTGGGTGGATGTTACAGGGTAACTGATCTCGGCCAAACATTAGGTATAACTACCTAGGGGCAAGAGCTGTTTGCCAATGGAACAGCCTGCCTTGAGAGGTGGGGGGGGGGGGTCGCTCCTCCTGCAAGGTTCTTCCCAGATCTTTGATTCTAGGAACAGAACGCAGACTTGTTAAGGGAGTTGTGTTCTAAGGTGGTTGCCCTCCTCTCCATGTGTTGCTCTGGTCCTGCTGTGACCAAGATGGATACAGCTGCTTATGCTGAGATGGAGGTGCTCCGGATTATTTCATTGCCAATAACCGAAAGCAGCTGCTTGTGCCCCTGGAGGAATTTGGCAGATGCACTACAACACACCTGTCCTTTTAAAACATGCTGGGTTTTGTTTACTTTTGCTTTGCTGCTTTTCCAGGTGACACGCTCGAGCTTAACTCTTTCAGCATTTGGGTGCTGGGTAAAAAGGGCTTCTTTCCACCAAACCACCAAAGGCTTTGAACATTAGATGGTGTCTTGTGACAATGTAGTACCTTATTTGCTTCCTGCGGACAAGTGATTTGTGGCCTAGATTTTTGATTTTTTATTAACACAGCAACCAGGAGGTGTAACTGGATAGGGGGGAAACAAGGGATTGTAAAACCACAAAAATAGATGTGAGCATGTAGCCGGCAGGTGCAGAAGCACCTGGAAGCCTTTAACAACCAGCCTTCAGGGTTGCTATGTTTTCTTTTGCAGTACGGCTGTCCTTTTTGACAATCTGCCTTTCAGTTTCTTTTATCATTGACTTGAAATCTATGTATTTTACAGTCTGGATTTATACAACTTTCTGGTCTCCCTGGCCCTAGTTTGACACTCCAACCCAGGGGTCAGCAACCTTTTTCAGCAGTGGGCCGGTCCATCGTCCCTCAGACCATGTGGTGGGCCGGACTATAATTTTTTTGGGGGGGGGGAATGAACAAATCCCTATGCCCCACAAATCACCCAGAGATGCATTTTAAATAAAAGCACACATTCTACCCATGTAAAAACACGCTGATTCCCGGACTGTCTGCGGGCTGGATTGAGAAGGTGATTGGGCCGCATCTGGCCCCCGGGCCTTAGGTTGCCTACCCCTGCTCTAACCACTATACCACGCTGATTCTCAACAGTTAGATAGATTGTCTTGCTTTTCCTCCAGGGAGCTGAAGGCAGCACACATGTTCCCATGTCTGCATTTTATCCTTACAACAGTCCTCTGAACAGGGCAACAGGGCTCCCCGGGGGAACTTACAGGAACTCAGTTTTGGCACCTCTCTGTTGGGTGCCATTGCCATTATAAGAGAACAAGGGAGTTGTTCACAGTGATTTCCAGCACCTCCTTTTCTAGGAAAATAGCACTGCCTCTGAAGTTTTATCATCCTACTGGCACTTGGAGACATATCAGTTTAGATAAGCATGCCCCCGATTTCTTGACTCCAACCTCCTGCTTTAATTGTTATGCCGTTTTAACAGGCTTGTTTTATTGCGCATTTTAAATGTGCGTGTTTAAAATGTTCAATGTTTTGATGGAATTGTATGTATTTATTGTCTATTTTCAGTTAACAAGCATTACTGGTAATATTTTGTAATTGTCTTTTATACTTAGAAACCACTTAGAAGCCACTTTGCTGATTAAGCGGTATATAAAGTAATAATGGTTGTTATGATGATGAGGATGATGTGTGGAGTGGGGACTTGAACCTGGGTCTTCACTGTCAGAGCCTGACAGTCTAGCAGCTACATCACACTGGCACTTAAACTTTCTGTGTGTGCCAAAGGTAACATAAACATCTACACATACAACATCTATTCATGTATGGGGCAGTGTGTGTGTGTGTGTGTGTGTGTGTTTAGTTGCCCTGGCACAGCCTCTTCTTGTTTTTCTATGTAGATGTTCACAACATCAACTTTTTTCCCTTTCCTGGCACCTTCTGTAGGTTGGTACGTTGTCTGGCACCTCTTCCTATCGCAGTTCCGGTTCTTACGAGAGCTGATAGGAGACACAGGATCTCAACAAGGGGATAACGCCGTGGTTGAGCCAGAAGCAGAGCAGGATGTGCTCCCCACACCGCAGAGGAGATCTGCCCGGCAGCGAAGGGCACCTGCTGAAGAAGCAACTTAATTGGAGCTTCCTGGGCAATCCTCAAGAGATGGGCAGCCGGCGACTCTTCTGTGGCTTAGTAGTCTGGTACTGCTGATACGCCAAACGAGGACGGCCAAGTATTTGTGAATTCCTTTACTCCTGGAATTTAACTATACACTGCTTCAGAAGAGGTTCCGGTGAGATTTTAATGGAGAGCAAGATGGGACCGAAGAGAAACAAGGAGAGTGGAGCAGAAATGGCTCCTCCCTGCTCTGGAGAAGAGTCGGCAGGGAGTGACACTCCTGGATCTGTTCCTCAATGGTTAGGCCCAGCGTGAATTTGTGGGTGAGCTTCCCAAAGCTGAAAATGGTTACTGACTGCTTTTGCATAAGACTGCGACTCATCGCAGGTGGCATCTCTTGCGATCCTTCATTTCTGCGTCTTGCAAAGAGGAAGCGTGTCTTTCCTTCAGCCTTATCCACTTACGCAAGGGTGTTCTGCCTTGGTCAGTGACCTAAAAGGGTGCCTCCGTCCATAGGCTAAATCTGCTGTTAGGCTCATGTGGAGGCTTTGACAACTGACTTAAACGTAATTGGGCAATGAAACACAGCATTTTCGTTTCAATGCACAGCAGTTCCTTGCTCTGCTTTGCTTTTAAGATCTCATCAGGCTTGTGCACGAGTGTGTATGTGTCGTCAAATCCTTTTTTTTTATTTCTCTAATGGAGAGAGGACAGGAGTATCTGTTACAAATCTTTCATGGAATGTCTTTTTTTTTAAGGCACTAACTAATTGGTTAGTTAGTAATCTTCTTTTTTTGCATCCTTTGCACCAAAAATCAGTTGAAACGAGTTACTGACAAACCTCTGGGGGGCAGCTTTTTAACCATAGTCTCGCCCTATTGCTAAATTGTATGACTGGGACCTTTGCATCTTTCGTTCCTCAAACAAATGATCAGTTTAGCAAATGCTTCTGTTTTGCCTTTGGGCAAAGGGAGCCCCCACTTGATTGACACTGCTTTCAGTATGCATAAAATGCATAAAACTAGCACCCGTAACCGCAGTAGAAGATAACTGATACTGACTTTGAACCAGTGGTAGGTAAGAGATGATGATGCCACCCAGGATGCTCATGGCTGACTTTTCCTTCAACTCCAGGATGTGTCTTGTTGAATTGTGTTGACTTTCTTCTTGTTCAACTCCTTGCAGTTTTGCTCAGCAACGACTACGGAAAAGTGTCTTAATGCTTGATAGCAGCTGAAATCAAGCCCTCCTGAAGACTCTTATCTATAGACTCCTCATCTTGAACAGCAACCTTGAGTGACCTCCTTCGGAGTTGTAACATTTGCGTTAAGAGCTTTGTTTGTTTGGGGTTTTTGTTTGTTCCTTGTCTAGTTACCTGTGGACACCCTTTGGAAAATCAAACAGCAATTTGAAGATGACAATATTCACAAACCCATCAATGGCTCCTATCTTCCCACCCTCTGAAGTGGTTGCCCTGCTCTTTTTTCTTTTCTTTTCTTTTCTTTTCTTGGAAATTCCTCTTTGTTCTGTTTTTAATTAACATCTATTGAAGCATGTAATGAACATGGCAGTACAGGCCTGTTACATGTACTGCACGACAGAAAACCTGGGTCTGTACTCTGTGCACGTAAAAAAACAACGATGCTCTTAAATCTGAATACGTTGCAAATGAAAACCCTGGCGTATCAAAAATATTTCTGCAACTGGCTTCTTTAAGGTGGATGTGGTGGCAGGAAATACTTGAAATTAAATTATGCCAGTTGTTTTCAGACTAATTTGCCTCATTTTCTCTCCCCCCCCCAATCCGTCCCACAAATGGTTGCCTTATCAGATTTACCGCTATATAACAACAGTCCACTGGATGATATCAGCTTTAAAAAAAAAATGCCGCTCAAAACTTATTTGTCCATGAAAGCCAATGACCGATTGTTCCCTGCCTCCCATTAGACTCTGTGTTGCACCTGCTGATTTTCAGGGTTCGCCAGACATTTTCAGATTTGTGAAACTCTCGTGAGCACCGCACTCCCGTGTAATGTAACCATGCCCCTACTGAAACCTATTGGCTCCTGTAAAATGCTTCCTTCAAGACTTCAGTGGAGGCAAGCGGAGCAGCCCCTGGAAAGGCCTGCAGGTGCCACGTTGGTGACCCCTGTTTGAAGTTTTTATCCTGTTTCTGATGGCTCTGGTTTTTCTCTGTAATAGATATTCTGAAAAGGCTTCACTTAGGGAGGAAGCTAAGATACATTTCATTCAAAGATGCGGAAGGGCACCAGACATCCCTCCGGCAGGTTGGTGAAATGTCCGTACCATAGCTGCATGGCTGGAAAGCTAGCACTTGTTATCTGTTCCCTCTGAACCAAGGAATGGATCATCCACCGGGCAGTTTCAGGAGTGGGCAAAATTGTGACTGTACAGGGCTGTAATGACCTCTCCTTCAAAGCAAAGAAGCACAGTGACTTTGGAGTTGATGAGGACTTACTGCTTGCCTAGATTTTCTTTCGATGTAGCATTCAGCAGTGTGACGCAGAGGACTCAGGGAAAGCTTGTTGGCACGGTGCCCTTCTGGCTAGATTGGTATCTCTTGTCCAGCTCACTGCTTCTTGAGCAAGACACCTGTAATCATTTCCTCCTGACATTTTGGAAAATGGAGAACACTATCCCCTAAGCAATCCTGCTGCCTCAGTCTGATTCAGTAGCACTGCGCCTGCCGACAATGTAGCACTCTTCCAGCTATGTTTGCACATCACATGCTTGGTCCACACCAAGTAGCTTCCGCCTTTTGGATTATCCAATCGGTTACAGGCCAAGTACTCTTCCCGCCGAGCCCCCTCCTGCATCCCAGTCAAGCTTGGCTGTGGTGAAGAGTTTGGTTGAAATGCTACGCACATTAGCTGTGTGCTGAGTTCATGAGCATTTCCTGCGAAAACAGAGATGGAGAACCTCCGGCCCTCCAGATGTTGGTGGGCTACCTTCACCCTTGATCATTGGCTGTGCTGACTGGGAGCTGGAATCCAATGACGTCTGGACGGCCCGAGGTTCCCCAGCCTGTGCTAAAATGTTCTTAAATGAATTGTGATGTCAGTCAGAGTCCCCCAAAAGGCCGAGGGAAGATCCCTGGAAGTCTGGTTGGAGGAGAAGGGGTGTTCACCTGAGCTGAAAGTATTCCTTTCTTTATGGAAGCATTGGTGGGGAGATGTGATGCCATGGACTCTCCATTGACTCATGCTGTAAAGAGCAGGTGGCGATGACCTCAAGATTCTCCCAAGCCCACAAACAACCCCCAAAGCAGAGACTGAAGAGCTTTCAATTACAGTGGATTGAGATAGTTGAGTAGGGGGAGGCCAAAATGCTTCTCTGGCACCCAAGTGGGCAACCTTAAGCAGATCTGATCTGATTCTCCTTAGCGCAAGCTTGTTTGTTGTACAAAAACAACAACGTTATCATTCACAAACCTGCACCAGTGTTTGGACTTGCCCAAAGACTAATGGAAATGCTACCTAACTGCAGCTACTCTTTAAACTGATCAGTGACTATGAGTTGATTCAGTCACGTAAGAAGTGGAGGCAGGTTCTAGCTACAAAGGCTAGCTGGAGTAGATTGAAGTTGTGCAGTTGAGTTAAAATAAATTTCACCTTTAGCAGATAAAGGGTTTTCTTCAGAACCTTAGAGTATGTTGCACCAACAAGGCTTGTGGAAGTTATGGGAGACCCAGTGAAATTCCATGCAGGTTTACTTGGAAATTTACCGCCGTTCTCACTGCTGCTTACTCAAGAATAACGACAGAGGGTTGCAGCTTTTGGCCCATGCAAGCATTGGCAAGTGACGATGTGAAAGTGCTTCCATAGGGGTTAGGGGCATGGGCTCTCTATATGGCTTGCCACTTGCAAGAGTGTCACTTTGCATGTAGTGTCCAGTTGTGACACATGTTTTGCAATTGGGAATTTTGCCTTAAAAAAATAAACCTGCTCTTTGTTCCCCGTTTCACCTAAAATTCAAGCTATTTCATCTGGACCCATTTAAGAAAACTCACCCTTACCATTTTAGCTGTTGCTCATCTTTTTGTCAAACATTATGGAATTTTAATACATGCAAGGAAGTTGAGAGTTTTATGTTTGTCGCTTCCTCTGTTAGTATTGCAACCATTTTAATGAATATGGCATTCAGTAGTTTGACCTGCTAGTTGCCGACATCCTTACGACTTCCGCAGGTGAGTTGGGTAAACACTCAGCATGCAGACATAAACAGAAATAATAGTAGCTATTATTCCTCCCCTCCCCCCCCCAAAAAAAATGAAGATTGCATTTAAGACCCGTTTGCTTAAAAAATTCTCCTTTGTCTTTACTGCGATGCAACTGGTGGGTGTCACATTGCGGAAATACCAGGTAGCTTTGTAAAATAACACAGTCTGAATCGTGCAGTCATCTCTGGGATATGCCATTCACTGCATCACAGCTGATAAGTAGTTTTGCTGCTTCCGGGGACATTCGCAGTGAATTAGTTTACACCTGCAGATGTTCCAACATCAGTCACGGCCAGCATTATACGTGGGTGGCCGCAGTAACAACACATGAGGCTTCCTGTGCTCATTGGTTAAATATGTATACTGTACCAAATGTTTTTGTGTGTTCTGATATTCCATCATGCTAACTATTTTCTCTTTTTTAATTATTTCTTAACTTAAAACTGACTCCAGTAACTTGACAAATAAAATGTAAATAACCCAGCTTGATATGGGTGCCCAAACGTTTTGCACCTGGATTTTTTTGTACACTCATTTATGGTGTGCCCACTTTCAAAGGTTTGGAGCCAAGGTAGGCAGAAGGTAGGTTGGGATTTACTGGTAGGTCTCTGGGTGGTTGGCAAGTTTCTGACAGCCAGGCAGTGGCGATGAGGCTGGGAGCCTGGCATTATTTGGACCAAAGGAATGTCTTTGAGCTAAGTGGCAAGTCCCACAAGCAACACATTGCGGTAATCTAACCCGCATGTAACAGTAAGAAATTATTATATTTATTTATTTATACATACCCCACCCATATGGCTGGGTTTCCCCAGTCACTCTTGGCGGCTTCCAACAGAATATTAAAATACAATAATCTATTAAACATGAAAAGCTTCCCTAAACAGGGCTGCCTTCAGGTGTCTTCTAAAAGTCTGGTCGTTGTTTTTCTCTTTGACATCTGGTGGGAGGGCGTTCCACAGGGCAGGTGCCACTACCGAGAAGGCCCTCTGCCTGGTTCCCTGTAACTTGGCTTCTCGCAGCGAGGGAACTGCCAGAAGGCCCTCGGCACTGGACCTCAGTGTCTGGGCAGAATGATGGGGGTGGAGATGCTCCTTTAGGTATACTGGACCGAGACCGTTTAGGGCTTTAAAGGTCAGCACCAACACTTTGAATTGTGCTCGGAAAAAGGAGCATGAATAACTCTGGCTGGGCAATCTCAGGCCAGGAGAGGCCCCAACAATTGTTTTTCCTACAATGCTAAACAAGATGACATTCTAAATGCCTATTTTGTGATAAATGTTTTTTTTTAAAAAAAAATTCTTGCAGCATATAACAATATCATACATAAAATATCTCCAGAAGATGGAGTTTAGGCACCACATCCAAAATAACACAAGTTTCTACCCTACAGCTCATGCTAACCTAAAAGTTTTAGAATGTGAGGGGAATCCTTTACAGTGGTGCCTCGCAAGACGAAATTACCGCATATACCCGAGTATAAGCCGACCCGAATATAAACCGATGCACCCAATTTTCCTACAAAAACCTGGGAAAGCTTATTGACTCGAGTATAAGCCGGTTCACCTTTGCCGCTGTGGAGGAGGAGGAGGAACGAGCACCCCGAAAGCAACCCTTTGGGCTGCTCCTTCCTCTTCTTCCTTTGCCAAGTTTGCATTTATGCGAGCAGTTCAGGAATGGAACAAGCTGCCTGGGGAGAGTAAAGAACCGCCGTTCTTGTACACTTCTTAAGAAATGGTTGACTGGGGAGAGCGGGTGGCGGCACGAGCGGAGAGAAAGGGCTTCTTTCTCGCCACCCCCACTACCCGCCTCACTCGAGTATAAGCCGAGGGCAGCTTTTTCAGCACCAAAAATGTGCTGAAAAACTAGACTTATACTCAAGTATATATGGTAATTCGTTCTGCGAGTGCTGTCATCTAGTGAAAATTTTGTCTTGCGAAGCACGGACGGGGAAGCGTGGTTTGACGAAAAAAAATGCGAACATTTTTCGTCTTGCGAGTCGCGCCCATAGGGAAATTCGTCTTGCGAGTCACCCTTTCGTTAGCGAATGCCTTTCGTCTAGCGAGTTTTTCGTCTAGCGAGGCATTCGTCTTGCGAGGTACCACTTTTCATTTTTAGTCATAATAAACCTGCACCAGTCAGTTGCAAGAGTCTTTATGCTTCATACATTGTGCTAACTTCCCACAAGCATTATTCACCCTAATTTATTACACCGGTTTGTACAAAGAAGCTCCCCTCTCCCTTCTTCCCGTATCTCATTATGAGCCAGGCTGACACTAAGAGAGACCTTACTAGGGAATTTGCACTAGGGGTGTTATCTCCCGTGAAAAGATTGAGCAGCGCCAGCTCTGGATATCTGAAAGTGTTTTGTCCAGTAACTGCTTTTATTTCAACAAATAACTTCCCCCACATAGTTCCGCCAGTACGTTTTTTAATCATTACTGAAAAGCTCTGACAGAATGGCCTGCCAAACTGACACAGGTTGGAAATGGGCAAATCTGTCTGTTCCTACTGTATAATAGCCAAATCAGAAGAGGGCACCTCGGATAATCAGCAGCCTGCAAGCTTGCAGTCAGCGCCAGTAGTTCCCCACACAGCAATCCAAACACAGCTAGCCTGAAGCAATAAAGGGGAAATTATATAAATGACTTGATGACTGCCTGTAGACAGCTCTTTTCAACTTTGTGTTATTAATTTCATGCTTTCTCAAGCCTTATCTAAAAAAAATCAAGGCAGTAATAAATACAGTAATTATTTAATATTAGCAAGCCCTGACACTTACTAGGGGGATTACTTAGATGATGTACATAGATACTGAAGCTTCTGCTTTAATAAAAAGGGGGAGGGAGAAGGCTGCTGTTTGATTAGCTGTTAATTTATGTTCCAAAGCTCAGCTGGGAAAATACTATAAAATTCAGACCGCAACAAAATCATCCGTTGATAGAAGCCTTCTTAAAATTGGAACAAATTAGGTTTAAATTGAGTCTATTTAAAGGTTTAAATTAAACTATTTCAGTTTCAAGGATTGGCTGGATTCAGAGGAGTGGTGAGAGGCGCCAGCTAGGGAGCCCCCAAGGGAAGAAGGCTCAGAGCCAAGGGACTGGTGGTGGGACAACCATGAGTGCCCAGAGGGAGAAGACTGGGAGGAGGAGAAGAGTTTGGATTTGATATCCCGCTTTATCACTACCCGAAGGAGTCTCGAAGCGGCTAACATTCTCCTTTCCCTTCCTCCCCCACAACAAACACTCTGTGAGGTGAGTGAGGCTGAGAGACTTCAAAGAAGTGTGACTAGCCCAAGGTCACCCAGCAGCTGCATGTGGAGCAGCAGAGACGCGAACCCGGTTCCCCAGATTACGAGTATACCACTCTTAACCACTACACCACACTGGCTCTGTGTGTTGGAAGTTGAAGAAATAACTGGGTTTAGTGAGTGGGCAGAGTCTGTGGTAGAGTCTGTGGTAGAGAGAAGCTCACAATCAGAGACAGAAGCAGAGGCTAGAGAGGAGGAGTGAACGACCGTGTTTCCTTGAATAAAGAGTTAACTTCACTGATGCTGTGTGATTTATTGCCAACCTGCTCCTGACTGCCATTCCTGACACTCAACAGATGGGGGTTCTGTATTTTAGGTTGCAGTCCTGTATTCAATAGGAGTTACTTCTAAGTAGATGGCATGGGATTATTCTGAGACATCAGTAAAGAAGGGGTTAAGGAGTATCTGGCTTTTGTGTGAAGCAAAATTTAAGGTAGGTTCAGAGAGTCCTGCTCAGCCAAAGTTTTTCAGAAAGCCCCTTGATAGATTCACATCATTTTATAGGGGAAGAGGTATGTCCACATAATGTATAACATGACCGGGGGGGGGGCCTCCCTGCGACAGGATCCTGCTAGCAAAATTACTACAATTAAAAGACCAGGCTTTCTGTGTTGGTTCACCACAAGATGGCACCTCTCAACCAATTTAGCAACATTGGTGGCTGAAGCTAGTTCTGAAATGCCAGGTTTTTTAAAGCATGAAAATGAAGAAGCGGAACAGCAGCAATCTATTTAAAAAACAAACAAGCCCTGTACTAATAATAGGCATGTCATATCTCAATTTGGCTGACAGGACAAATGATGATGTGAGCCTCGTGTTCTCTTCCTCACAAGGCCTTTGGTTACTTAGGATGCTGAGGAGGCGATTGTTTGGCTGCTGTGGTCAAAGAAGGGCATTTCTTTGAGTCGGAGGAGCAACTCTTTTCCAGCTGCTCTTGCAATAGAGAACATCACCCCCAAGGATGTTGCAGGACTTAGAAAGTTGTACATCCTCATGCCATGCTGTTATTATTTGGGGAGCAGTAGGCTTCTGAAGACCACTTATTGGTAATTGCACTCAGAACATCACATAAGAACTTGGTTAGCCACTTTAAGAACAGGATGCTGGCCTGTTCCAGCAGGTTGTGTCAAGATCAAGGGAAATAATAGTACCACTCTATTTTGCCTTGGTTAGAAGTTGTGTGTTTAGTTCTGGGCACCACTGTTTAAGAAGGATATTGACAAGCTGGAATGTGTGCAGAGGAGGGCGACCAAGATGGTCAAGGGTCTGGAAACCAAGCTGTGTGAGGAACGGTTGAGGGAGCGGGGTATGTTTGGCCTGGTAAAGAGGAGACTGAAAGGAGATATGATAGTCATCTTCAAGTATACATGGAAGACAGTGCAATCTTGTTTTCTTCTGCTCTGGAGGGTAGGACCTGAACCAATGGCTTCAAGTTACAAGAAAAGAGATTCCAACTAAACATCAGAAAGAATTTTCTGATTGTAAGAGCTGTTGGACAGTGGAACCCTTGGGAGGTGGTGGATTCTACTTCCTGGGAAGTATTTTAAGCAGAAGTTAGATGGCCAACTGTAATGGATGCTTTAGTTGAGATTGTTGCATTGCAGGAGGTTGAACAAGATGACCCTCAGGGTCCCTTTCCAACACTACACTTCTATGATTCTGCTTTCCATCACTTTTAAAATTGAGTTTATGTTGACCACATGCAGCCTATCAAAACTAATAGGAAAAAGTGTCACCTCCATAAGAGCTGCCCCAAGTTAGCAAATAATAGTAGCCAAGAGGATGCCACTGGGAGGAGTGAATTGCTCCAGAACAACACGTAGGAAGCAAAAGCACTGTATTGACACCGAGATTATTGCTGCACTTCCCTTCACACCCACCATATACAAACTCAGGTTGATATAAACACTCATTTCCAGAAGTGGTGCAGTCTTCCTGCAGCCAAGATGCTGTGAGGTGTGCAGCAGTGAACTGGATCAGATAGAAGAAGAAGAAGAAGAAGAAGAAGGGGGAAGGAAGATGAAAATGTAGCTTAAGTCCCCAGTCTAAAGTGCTTCAGCTTGGATCCAAGATGGCCGACTTTACACATTTTCAATTGTTGGGTCTCTGGGCCGTAATAAAGATTTTATTATTATACACATTTTCTCCCATTATGCTGAAACCCTTTGGCCTACATCCCATGCTTTTCCACAGGGTCTCCCAGCCTTCGGAAGCAGCTTCCTATAGGGTGCAAGTGACTATGCCAGGAAGGGAGAAACAAAAAAGCCCCATTCCTGCTCACAGAGGCTAGCCAAGTCACTGTGTTCTTTGTCACAGTGGTTAGACCAGGGCTGTCCTGGTTGTGAACTACAATTCTCATCACCAGCTAGGTCTGATGGGCCACTGGCTCCCCAGCCAACATCTAGAGCGGAGTTTCCGAAACTTGGGTTTGCTGCTGATTTTGGACTACAGTTCCCATCATCCCTGCTAGCTATGGATGATGGGAGTTGTAGTCCAAAAACAGCTGGGGACCCAAGTTTGGGAAACCCTGGTCTAGAGAGCCACTGGTTCCCCAGCACCATATTATACCCAGAGCTGTCAACCTTCTTTTTTTCTTTTCTTTTTTGCATTGGGAAACGGCCATAGCTGTCAACTTTCCCTTTTTTTGCAATGGGAAACGGCTCTGGAATAAGGGAATTTCCTGCAAAAAAGGAAAAGTTGACAGCTATGATTATAATCCCCCCCAAAAGGAATTGAATTTAGAATGGAATGGGTTTATTCATTTAATGAAAGCTCAAGTTGTTTCAGTCAAATATTTATTATCCACTGCCTTGAGGTTCTTAAATCAGGAGGAAAGACATAGCCCAAATAAAGTATCCAGCCTACAGGACTCTGAGTCCTCACTCTCTCCCCAACCATGTTATCTGAACAGAGGAGACTCTGGTAAAACTGCCTCAGGAAAAGCCGTTTTAACTGTCATCACCCCAACTTAAAAATTCCATTCTCTCCACCGCTCCCCCTTAGACAGGGCCTTGCATAAGCCTTACGTCAGGTTGCTTGCAATGCCTTATATTCCTTGTGCCTCATGGCTGCATCGCTTCAGATCATGAGTGTGTTTATTTCTTATTCAAAAGTTCCCTGATACGAAAAAATGCAACATGTGAATAGCTTATAGATCACAGAGAACTAAAAGATTGGCAGAGCTCCTGCTTTGAACGCAGAAACTCCTATGTTCAATCCCTGGCCGCTCCAGGCTGGGCTAAGAAAGACTCCTTGTTCCAAACCGACTGGAGGGGTGCTGCCAGTCAGTGTGGACAATACTGAGCTAGATGGACCAGTGGCCTGATTAGATATAGGAGCTTTGTTCACATAAGGCATGAATTCAACCCGGGAGGGTGTTTTATAACAAGTGCCCTTCTTTCATGTGATATCTGGGGTAGCACAATTGCCTGAGGCACATCAACCTCAACAAATGTCCTCCTCAACTAAATAATCACTGCTTTGCGGGTCTCTGAGTTACGAACCATTGACGCACATTCTTCACGCAGATATCCACTGTGCCTGGAAGCTATTTCTACTCTTCTTCTTCTTTCTCTCCCTAGTTTTTAAATGTGGGTCCAGCCTTCCATTCTCCTGTCTCTTTCCCTCGATCTCAGCATGCAAATCTCAGGAAGAGAGTGTTCCAGACCTCCAAGTGTCCCTATTTTCCAGGAACAGTCCTGGATTTACAGAAGCCGTCCCAGTTTCTGACTTGATCCCAGAATGTTTCCACTTTTCCTTAGGACATCCCTGTTTTCATTGGAGAAATGCTGAAAGGTATGGAGTTATGTCACCCCCAAGCCAAGGCGATAAGCAATTATACAACCTTTAGAAGACAACTGAAAGCAGCCCTGTATAGAGAAGTTTACCCCCCCCCCCATGTTTAATGTTTTATTATGCTTTAACATATGTTGGAAGCCACTCAGATTGGCTGAGGCAACCCAGTCAGATGGGTGGGCCAATAATAATAATAATAATAATACCTAATACCGTATTTTTCGGCGTATAAGACGACTGGGTGTATAAGACGACCCCCCAACTTCTCCAGTTAAAATATAGAATTTGAGATATACTCGACCGCAGATTCTCCACCCAGCGCATAAGACAACTCCCGACTTTTGAAAAGATTTTCCTGGATTAAAAAGTAGTCTTATACACCAGAATATACAGTAGTAGTAGTAGTAGTAATAATAATAATAATAATAATAATAATAATAATAATAATACACCCCTATTTTCATTGGAGAAATGTTGGAGGGTATGGTGTTCTAGAACACACCTGCTGTAACTTGTCCCTGTACGAGAGGCTCTCAAACTTTCTACCCTCAGGGCCCAAAGGAGGTGGCTGAAAAGGAGTGAGGCCCACCAGTCACACAATGGTGGTAAACAGAAGCAGGAATGGCATAACCAATCAGAGCAAACAGCAATCTAGAGTTTCCATGGATTGCTGTTTGTTCTGATTCAGCTTTAAAGAGTGGACTTCTGTGGGGAAAGCTCTAGAGCAAAAAGAAAAAGAAAAAAAGGAGGGGGGGCGCTTGGGCACAGAGCTTTAAAGCATGGAAATCTAAGTTTAGATAATTCCACTCTACAGGGAAGCTGGTGCTTCAAGGCAATTTGGCCAACAACTGGAAAAAGTAGAAGAAGGGCTTTGAAGTGTACATCGTTGTTTGTGGTGCAGATATAAAGGATGAGAGATTCCAGACTGTCCTGTTTCTGTACATGAGGACAGGGAGGTTTCCGGTGCCTTTTAGTTCACTGATGAGGCTGATAACCAAAAGATTTCAGTCTGCTGTGGTGCATTGTTAATAGAAAGGTAAACAAGTAGATGCATGAGGGACCCACCTAAAAATACTGCACTCCCTCTTATCTCATTCCATTCTATTTCCTGATTGTTTATAATTTTTTAAAAAATTGATCATTAATACCAGCTTTTCCTCACCTTTTAATTTCCTTCAACATCTCCTTTGTCCCTTTCTGCTCATAGGAGGGAGACCTTCCTCCATTCTTCCTTCTTTGTCCAGTGTTCGAAACTCCCATTGTTCTAGGCACGTTTTTGCGACAGGGAATTTCATTAGCACGAGAAGTTTCTGAGCTCTGGGCGCAATACTGCGCCTAAGATTTCAGATTAAAAGTGCAGAGTGGAAGGAAAGGAGGGCCATTTTCTGCCTTCCCACTTCCAGCTACTCTCTGAAGACTGGAGAAAAAACCCTCTAAAGAATATTAGGCGGTGTGGGCAGGGGAAGGACTAGGCCGTGTGAAAAATGAACATAATATTTTAGCTGCAAGTTCGTTCATTTTCAGCTTTGCATTCTTCTCATTAAAAAGTGCGCCTGGAGACATTCTGTTGTTGCGCCCATAACCTAGGTTTAAGGTGCCATTTAGCTCCTAGCTTTCATATCTCAGTTTCTAAAACTGTCTCTGTCTTCTGGCTTGTTGAAAGATAGAAGAAGAAGAAGAAGAAGAAGAAGAAGAAGAAGAAGAAGAAGAAGAAGAAGAAGAAGAAGAAGAGGAGTTTGGATTTGATATCCCGCTTTTCACTACCCGAAGGAGTCTCAAAGCGGCTAACATTCTCCTTTCCCTTCCTCCCCCACAACAAACACTCTGTGAGGTGAGTGGGGCTGAGAGACTTCAGAGAAGTGTTACTAGCCCAAGGTCACCCAGCAGCTGCATGTGGAGGAGTGGAGACACGAACCCGGTTCCCCAGATTACGAGTCTACCACTCTTAACCACTACACCACACTGGCGTGTACAGCATTGGCACAAATGTTTGCTGCTCTGCTGGTACCAGAGAATACAACCCATCTGACAGATAATACTTTATTCTGTTGTATCAACTTGTTTGTGGATATAGGCAAGCTTTTTGAGCTACTTAAGTATGACTGGTGAAGTGCCCTATCACCAACAGAAATCCACAGTACTCTATTCCTGATCACTTCACCATTCACCCACAAGTTTAAAACAAGTATTTATTTTATTTTTTTAAAAGTATATAAGGCGACATTATACTGAACTGGGGAAAATGTGTTGCAAATGTTAGCCTAAGGAAATATTATTTTTAGCTTGAGCCGGACATCGAGCCATCCCACAGCTCTGAGCCATGTGAAGTGGTTTACATTGTAATAAAATCAGCATGCATCTAAAGATTACTTCAGTGGAGAAACTTCTAGAAGGGATCATTTTAAACCCTCAAAATGACAGTAGGTCCTGCTGTTTTTCTTGGGATGGCCCACTAGCTCTGTCCAATAATGTTCTCCTTACCATAGCCCACATGTAGGTAACTTGAGTTTGCCTCTCAAAAATGCACAATGTAATTCAGGCGTAGGGATGCTAGACGGATTTTATTTTCTGTGGATTCCGATGCAAACTGACCTGATCTGTGCCTCCTGGAGCAGCTTGGAATGTCATTATCCTTTGCATTTCATCCATCTTCAGATTTTGCAACGTGGTTCTTGACTCCCCAAATGTACCACAACATTTTGAAGTCTGTACATTTTAGGATTGCCATAAACCCCCGGAGACACACTCAATTGTCTCTTAAGACAGATAGATGCCAATAATGGCAGCTGGATGCAAGGACTGAAACCCGTGAGATCCATGTTCGAATCGCTGCTCAGCCACAAAGCTTACTGCACAATATTAGGACAGTCATTCTCACTTTCTCAGCCTAGCCTACTTTACAGGTTTGTTGTGAGGATAATGTATGGGGGAGGGGGACGGGACAACAGGTGCTACCTTAGGCAGGTAAGATGGTAAATGTTATACAGTGGTACCTCAGGTTACAGACGCTTCAGGTTACAGACTCCGCTAACCCAGAAATAACGCTTTAGGTTAAGAACTTTTGCTTCAGGAAAAGAACAGAAATCCTGTTCTGGCGACGCAGCGGCTGCAGGAAGCCCTATTAGCTAAAGTGGTGCTTCAGGTTAAGAACAGTTTCAGGTTAAGAACGGACCTCCAGAACGAATTACCAGTAAGTTTTTAACCCGAGATACCACTGTAAATAAAAACCTCCCTAACAAGCTCCTTGGAACGGAGACACAGTATAATCACAATAAAGCTGCATCTGTTAGGTTGCAGCTGGCTCCCTGCTACAATGGCACCAGCGCCATGCTTGAAAAGGGCTAAAAAGTTCTTCAACAGAGATTGTGATTCTGAAAAGTGGAATGCCTAATGTAAGCTCCATTACAGCAAAGGACTTTGAGAACTCTGATCTGCAATGTAGTGCAGGCAGGCTATTTGTTTTCAGGAAGGTCGCCCTGTTTCCTTTAAAAGCCAGTACAGCACAAAGCACAAAGGTTATTTTTAATTCCTGTCTGAAGGCACATTAATTACAGCTATTGATAGCCTGCTCAAATCTGCCTGAAAGATAAAAGCATTTGTGCGCAGACTGCCCTCAGGAATTTTATCATCTTTCAAAAAAAGAAACAATGTCTCCTCGGATGAAAAGACGGTGAAAATCCACCTCTCTCTTTCATGTCCCTATCCACTCATCCTCCTGGGTTTTTCCATTTCCACATAGCTGGAGGCATAGATTTTTAACTTTGACTCGGAAAAGAGCCCAGGATAGATTATCCAGAACCCACAAGCTGCAACAACATCATTCCTGACCCCCTTTTACAGAGCATCAAATGCAAGCTTTTCGCGGGGATTGCTCTATGTTGCTTTTTGGGGGTGGGTGGGGTGTGTGTGTGGACAAAAAAATGTTTTGAATGCTCTGCTGCTAAAACATTAAACAGAAAAGGCTGACTGGGAGCCTTCTGATGACTGCATTCATTGCCCAACGCAGTAAACAATCTTGAGTTGAGTCCAGTTAATAAAATGATGTCTAAAGGGACCATACCTTCCAACATTTCCTCGGTGAAAATAAGGACGTCCCATTCCATAATGATAATTTTACTGTTTATACGCCACACATCTTACTGGGTTGCCCAAACCACTCTGGGCAGCTTCCAACATATATAAAAACATAATAAAACATTAAACTTTTTTTTTTTAAACTCCCCTGTACAGGATTACCTTCAGATGGTTCGGGGGTCAGATAACTCCATACCCTCCAACATTTCTCCAATGAAAATAGGGACATCCTAAGGAAAAGTGGGGCGTTCTGGTGTCAAATCAGAAACCAGGACAGCTTCCCTAAATCAGGGACATCCCTGGGAAATAGGGACGGTTCTGAAGGGACTGGGGAGGGGGGGGGGAATGCAAAGCCCATCATAGCTGCCCACATGCTCACAGTTGTTATTGTTGTGCCTAGGCATTTCTAAACTTTTGCAAGGTTTGGCACACCAGTGGCATCTAACATCTGGTGTCAGTTTCCAAAAACCCGAAGCTGGTGCCCGAAGCTTTGGCACTGACCTACATCTAAGAAGTAAAACACAGCCCCTCCCAGACTGTGGAGCCAGGCCTTTGACTCATTTGGTTCCCTGCGGCTTTTCTGTTTCACCAGGAAAAGTCATTTCAGGGCTCCTCCCACCCTGAGTTATGCTCTGGGTCCAAGTAGATTGCGTGTTAGGGAGCTGTATGGCCCAGACAGGGATCTCAGGTGCTTCAGTGTTTAAAGGAGGCCAGTTTGTTGCACTCGTCTCTGAGCTTATTCCCAACTCACTTCTGTCAGTAGTGAGAAGTTACAGGAGCACAGAACTCACCCAGACTTGGACCACATTTGCAGACCCTCCAAGTATCCCTATTTTCCAGGGACTGTCCCGGATTTACAGAAGTTCCTGATTTGATCCCTATATGTCCCACTTTTCCTTAGGACGTCCCTATTTTCATCGGAGAATGTTGAAGGAGATGGAGTTACATGAACCCTCAAGCTATCTGAAGGCAGCCCTGCATAGAGAAGTTTTTAAATGTTTAATGTTTTTATTATTATTATTATTATTATTATTATTATTATTATTATTATTATATATGTTGGAAGCCTCCAGAGTAACTAGGACAACCCAGTCAGATGGGTGGGGTATAAATAGTAAAATTATTAATATAGAATAGGACGTCCCTATTTTAATTGGAGAAATGTTGGAGGGTAAGCATTCACACCATGCATTGGAAGTGCTATGATACCACAGTCATCCCAGCAGCTATAGCTTGTTAAGGGTCCTGAGACGGGTGGCGCTGTGGATTAAACCACAGAGCCTAGGGCTTCCTGATCAGAAGGTCGGCGGTTCGAATCCCCGTGATGGGGTGAGCTCCCATTGCTCGGTCCCTGCTCCTGCCAACCTAGCAGTTCGAAAGCACATCAAAATGCAAGTAGATAAATAGGTACCGTTTCAGTGGGAAGGTAAACGGCGTTTCCGTGCGCTGCTCTGGTTCGCCAGAAGCGGCTTAGTCATGCTGGCCACATGAGCCGGAAGCTGTACACCGGCTGCCTCGGCCAGTAAAGCAAGATGAGCACCACAACCCCAGAGTCATCCGTGACTGGACCTAACGGTCAGGGGTCCCTTTACCTTTTAAACATTCACACCATGCATTGGAAGTGCTATGATACCATAGTCATCCCAGGAGCTATAGCTTGTTAAGGGTGCTGAGAGTTGTTAGTACAGTTCTCAGAGTGGCTTAATTGTCAATCTCTCTTCACAGGGAACTCTCAAAACTAAATTCTGTCCTTTTGTTCATTTTTCACATTGGCCTAGATTACATCATCCTTAACTGGGAAGAAAGTCGGCCCCATTCTCCAATTGTTCTTTTTCCTATTCAGGGAGTTCCAAAAATGATCCTCTACTAGGAAGCAATTAGCTAACTATATTGTCCCCATGGTAATGTATCGGCTGTAGTTTCCTAACAAAGGATGTGCCTGGCTTACGACACATTGCTAAAAATGACTGTAACATAGACAAATCTGCTTCAGACTGCAGGTTAAGTATAAAGCTGACCGTGTAGAAGTATATTTCAAAGGAAGCTTTGCTACAGAAGAACAATGGGGGGAAAGTTACTGTCTGTGGACCTTTCTCAGCAAGTAAAGATGCTGCAGTCCAGATTCTGGACCTTTAAAAGCTCAGGAAAGTTAGGGGCAGCAGAAGATAGGAGATTTGCTTCCTTGCAAAATTTGCTTCCAAGCTGCACAAGACTTCTGTGCAGCTTTTCGTATTACGCCAGGCTGTGAGTATGAAGAGTTGGAATCAGAGTCCCGATTAAACTAAGCAAGTTTTCATAGATTTTGCATCATTTATATGGTGCAGGGTAAGACACAGCTTCAAGTCACTTGAACCCTGAGATTTGAAGCCTGCTCAAGTCACCTTTTCATTGGTGTCAGTACTTTCACCAGGCATGAGCCAAACATTCATGTCTGCCTCTGCAACCTTAAGTCCTTGAAGTTATTGTTGTCTTTAACAAAGAAAGGAAAACTCAGATTTTCGAAAGGATTAATTCTGCACCAAGTTCCATATTCTGTGCTTGCGTGATGTGATCGCAGAATAGTTGAATATGCTCAATCCTGGGAGACTCTGATGAATAGGAAACTTTCAGTACTAATAGGGTTGCCATATTTCAAAAAGTGAAAATCCGGACACAAAGGTTGTTGAGCTTTTAACTTTTTTGGCCAAAGTTGTTGAGCTTTTCTCAGTTTTGCCCAAATTTGTTGGGCAACCCTAAGTACTAACCTCTATGTTAATGTAAATTTTCCCATTTATCCATCCTCAGGAAACTGGATAATCATTGAAAGGATCCCTGGAAATTTGTATAGCTAAACTTACTTACATATCCCCTGTTACTGCTTCCTCTAACTTCCCCCTCTTTCTTTGGTGCCTCACACTCTAATGGAATTTGGGTTATTCTCATCTAGCGAAGGAGAACCAAAAGCAGAAGTATGGAGTACTGAGCTAACTGGATGCACCTTTCAATGCAGAGGGATGTTAACCTCCACCTGGTGACCGATAGTTGTTGCACTACTGGAGCTAGGTGGCTGCTTAGCCATGATGGTCATGCATGACATTTGGTGTCAGAGGCAACATGCCTCTCTGGGTATCACCTGCTGGGAATCACAGATGGAAAGAGTAATGTGGTGCTTCTGTCCTCCTTGCAGGTTTGCCATAGGAATCTGGGGAGAACAGGGTGCTAGACTAGATGGAACTTTGGTCTGATTTAGCTTTTACATTTCTGTGCTCCTTGGGCCAGGGATCTGCTTTTTTTCAGCTTACATTATTTTAAAAGCACTGCATCTATTGATAATACCAGCTAAAGGAAAACAAAACACCACGTAGCTGTTCTTTTGGACGACTGATCCCCATCTGGAGAAAACATATTGTACAAAATGGGAGACGGCAATAAAACTGGTCAACACAAAAGAGTTTTATTTTAAAAGCATTCTTTGTATACATGGTGATTTTTATTCTACACGCTAACAAATGCAAAAGGAAATTTATTTGCCTTATATAGGCATCGCTTGAGAAACCCAGCAGTGAGCCATGTGGGCCATGGAAGAGGGCTTTCCCACCGCAATTTATGGAGGGTGAAAGAGGCTCTGAACATTTCTGGTGCTCTGACTGGGAGTTTTGCACGTGTGCAACTGTAGATCATGGCCAGACACTACCTATACCTCCACATCTGCACAAGAGAGACCATGGCTGGAGGTGGTGCTCTGAAGCAAGTATAGGCTGCAGGTCCAGAGGCCAATGTGAGAAGCCTCTCTGAACAAGGAAAATTTGACATGTGCAAAGGGGGATATCTGTGCATATGGAAAGTTCTCCTCCGCACAGAAGACAATGGGAAGCAGTGCACTCCCACAGGACTTGGGCTTCATATGTCCTTCAAATGATAGCACAACCTTGAAATTGATGAAACTGGCATGCAGCTGAATGCTTAAAACCCCATTAAAATTTCAAAGGCGCTTACTTTGCAGGTAGTGTTTGCTGGATCACGCCCTTCATATATTGCAATTTACAACATTGTTATGTAGGACATACACCATGCACAAAGAACAAATCATGAACCACAAAGTTCAGAAGAAGTGGCTCCAACAGACTTGAATTTAGCTTTTTTTCCTTTTCCTTTTTAAAATGCGTCTACTGGTAACAGGAGATGAGCCCATCTCCTTTAGCTGAGCAGTTCTAAATACTTATGCCAGATGCAATGTTAAGGCCTGGTGCTATTTCTGGGAATCTCAAGCTCTCTCAGCATTAATGCGCGAGATCAAGGTCCTAGGAAAGCAATATCTACGACCACTCAAAACACACCATGTCCCTCCATGTTCAATTGCTTTCTGCTCTCCAAGATACTTCCAAAGAGGGCATGCTGTTCTATTAACATATATGGTATTTAAAGCCTGTATCCCAAGGTCCCCAAAGTAATTTCGCCCCCGTTAAATTCAGGTGAAAACTATGCTGCATAAAATGAACTGGTAAAAAGCAACCAATACCAGCTTGTCTGTCGCCTGAAAACAGAGCTGGGACCTGTGTTAATTCTCTGCTCCTTTTGCATTCTTTGCAGGGCATTCTTTTACATGTCTACTCAGAAGAAAATTCCATTAACTTCAGCAGTATTTTCTTCCAGGTAGCTGGATATAGGATTACATACTTATCATTAGCGGGGGGGGGGGTGTTTCAGGGGGTGCTCAAGGATATGCGGTACTGGCACCTCTTTTTTGTTGTTAAAAAGTTGTGGCATTTACTGTAACAACTTCATGGTGAGTACCACCACCTATTTTTCTAGAAAGAACGAACTGCTTATCATACTGTTCCTAGTCACTGGAGAAGGGCAAGTCCTGCCATCTGACTACTAGAAAAAAAAACCCAGAAAAGGACTCTGTCGGGGCTTTGGAGATTTCATTAGCAATTGTACAAATACTTTCAAGCCTGTGTTCCCTAACATAAGGGCTAGCAGCTTGCTTTTCCTGAAACAAAAGAGAGAGAGATATGCTGGGATTGTCAGGTAGCATTTTCTGCCAACCCTGTAATCTTCTGGGAAAGGAGAGAAGTTACAGAAGTGCAGAGCAGCAGCAAAAAATGCTTTCATGGCCCCCACCAGTCATTCTTCGTTCAAGGAAGGTAGTCAAATAAATGCTCTCTGTTGATGTTAATTGTTGTAGCATGATAAAGAAGAGCAGTAGTTTCTTGGGTATTTAGGAGAAGCATGTAAAGACACAGACTGTGATAATACCAAGCATGCTGTGTGCAGGGAAAGACCTTATTTTAAGTAGACTAGCTATCACCGGATTGTAAATAACGTTTAGCCAACGGCAACCTGCTGGCTAGGCAGGCGGTGCAAGAATATTGCAGACTTGCGGGATAGCTTAGCTGACATGATCATAGAGCAACAGACACAGAAAGCCAGGCAGCTTTCAATCATGATGGGCCATGGCCTGTACACCTGTCCTTTAATCCTCACTGCTACTGACTCCACAGTTATATGGCATCTACGATTGTAAGAGGTGAGTTTGTGTGAAACAAGATAGTTACAGCAACCATCTCTCTCTCTCTCTCTCTCTCTCCCTTTTCATTAACAAGAGATCTCAGTCAGGACTTGCTATACGATTGCCTTATCAAAAAGTCTCACATGGTTCAAAAGAATTGGTCTTATATATGATCTTGGCAGCACAAAGAGTAATTGCAGCTCAACAGAAAACAGCTCAAAACATTACACTGGACGCTTGGTAGCACTCACTCCAGAATATAACTCTAATAGAGAAAATTATGCATAATTTGAGATTTCAACAAGGACTAGAACCTCCAGTACTTTTTATGTGATTTGGCATGACATACACAATGGAACCACCATTTTCAAGATGGGCTTTGTTATTTAAACTCACGCAACTACTCACTCTACGTGCCCATTGTATGGTTCCCCCCCCATCTTTTAATTTTCTCTGTCGTTATAATTGTTCGTTATAAATTGTACATTAGAAAATGAAATAGTTAAAAAAAAACTTTATACCAAAAAAAGGTCTTGTGCTCTTCTCCAGATATAAGAACTTGCCTTGTATCATATGACCAGTAGACCGCCTAGCACTTTGATGTAAGCAGCGGTCCAGAGTCTCTGACAAAATTCTAGCATCTCTATCTGAGAACCTATAACAGTAGATACTGGGGACTGAATCCAGGTTCTCCTGTATGCAACATATTCTATACCACTGGATTATGGCTGGTGTATGTTTGCATTGTATATAATGCCAGAGGCTACATATTACAGGCTGATCAGTTTCTGGCCTTGCTTAGTATTCCCTTAAGCACTTACTGTGTGGCTCCTAGTTGTTTAACCCCGTCCCACAATGTGTCTTTGGACATTAATGGAAACACTAGTACCAGTTGCATGATTTGTGCATGTGGCCAAACACATTTCTTTGCTACATCTAAAAAGAACACTTGCACTAGGGATGTGCACAAGACATTTCTGTAGCATTTTGGTGGCATTCCTGGAACATCCAAAATTGTCATTTGATCACGTGGCTAGTTATAGCTGTTTATGCAGCACCAGAGCTGCATTTCTGTGAAAGAGATGCATATTTTAAATATGGAACGTTGAGGTTCTTTATCTGAACTACATTGCGGTTCCAATCCAGAGGAATTTATGCACGTGCGGAAAAACATCTTGCAAGGGCAAGAATTGCCATGCATTTAGTTTTGTTTAGTCACCATTGCCCAGGGAACTGTATAGCATAGGTAAGCTTTGATGTGGTGAGACAGCTGCGTTGCTGAACACCTTTGAACTGCTCTGCAATTTAGTGCAAGGTTATACAGCTGAAAAACTTATCTCCATGTATCAGAGGCATCCAGAACAAGTACCCCCAAGGTTACATAAGAACCACAGCAATTTAGCAACTATTATCAGTTTGCAAATGCAAGTGAATGACAGACGCATAAAACTTGTCCAGTTTTGAGGAACTACAGATTTACCATTAAACAGAGGTACAACACAAGAGAGTCTTGTCTCTGAGGACATGATGTTTTCACCACCACCCATCCTGTATTGCTAATTGGTTGTTTCTTATAAGAGAAACAATTCATACCACTCACAAGACAGCAATTAAGGCTGCCGTCCTGTGCATGCTCATTTCAAAGAATGAGGCCAATGGCCCATCTAGTCCAGCATCCTTTTGTCAGGTCAACAAGATGCCTATGAGAAACCAGCAAACAGGACTTGAGCACAACTGCATCCTCCCCTTCTGCGGTTTGCAGTACAGTGGTACCTCGGGTTACAAACACTTCGGGATACAGACTCCGCTAACCCGGAAGTAGTACCTCGGGTTAAGAACTTTACCTCAGGATGAGAACAGAGATTGTGCAGCGGCAGCAGCAGAAGGCCCCATTAGCTAAAGTGGTACCTCAGGTTAAGAACGGACCTCCGGAACGAATTAAGTTCGTAACCAGAGGTACCACTGTATCTTGTATTCAGAGGCACACTCCCTCTGACAGTGGAGCCACAATGTAGTCAATCATGGATAGTAACCACAGATTGCCTTATCCTCTGTGAATTAGTCTAATCTTATTTTAATGCCATTCCAAGTTGTGGCCATCACTACCTCTTGTGGGAGTGAATTTCATAGCTTGGCAAAGAGAAAGGAGTTTTGCTTCCAAAGAAATGTGCAGGACGTCAGTGTTAAGAGGGCATCGTTTATTTAGTAGCAACCTATGCCAAGACATAATTAGGCTACAATAAAATACAATATACACTATAGCCCCCAAGAGGCAAAAATAGTATCCGGTTCATGGATATCCTGAAAAACCCAGGCCACATATACACCATAAAACTGACGGATGCTTTTGTTAAGGTGCTTTACTTAATGAACTTTATGGAATGTTGCAACATATACATACATGCAGAGTATCACTTTATATTTATATATGTATACTGTATTTAAAATGATAAAAGAAACAGGCTGAGATTGCCGACCCTTTATAATTTCTAATCCATAAAATGAATTTAAAATATTTAGTATAAAACTTCTAGGAAAAAAATAAAATAAAATGATCAAGTTTCATTTTTGTACACAATATAGAAAACCTTTCCAGTTCTTTTTTTTTTAAGGCGTTATTCTGCATTGGATTCTGTCCGTTTTGTGTGCCTCAGTAAGATGCCATATGTACCAAAGAGCGTTTGAACGACTGCGCATAATGGGAGAGCTCTGTCACCCGGTCCACCATGTCTTGCAAGGATGCTGTGCTGGGATAATTCAGGGCAGCCACCTTGGTGGACATGACGATGCTTTTAAGCAATTCGCAAAGCTGGTTGCTGGAGTTCATTATACTGTTGCGTATTTCCTGAGTGGTCAACTGCCTAGTGAGGGTGTCCCCAATGAACACCAGCTTGTGAGCACTTAAGATGACGAACTTGCTATGCGCAACGAAGATCCTCGGTGGCTGCGCAGCACTAATGCAGCTGAAGAAGGCATCGATGGCGTTTAAAAGGGAGATGAAGTGAGTCTCACACTGGTCCGCATAAAACAATAGCAGCTGCCTTTCCTGAGAGGCCACTGGGCTGTTCACAGGGTGAAGGCCTTGAGGCGGCTTCCATTTCGAGATGTCATTTTCCACGGGCTTCGTGATTTCTTGCTCCAGCCACTGGAACTGATTCAGCTAAAAAGCAAACAGCAGAGTCAATGCCACGTTATTTCAAAGTGCCATTCCCTCTAATAGCAAGCTCTTTAAGTGCCAGCAGGATTGAGGACAAAATAAGGTAACAGGAAAACAAGAGTAGCAGCAAGCTTGGGCAAATCCGGAGGTGTGCACAAGCACATTTTTTTAAAAAAACAACAACAACATTTTGTGCTTTGTCTATTAAGCCTGTGGGAAGAGATGCCATGCTTTTAATGTGCTTTCAGGGGCTTAGTACATTTTGCATGCTTAATAAAATAATAAAGAAGTGTGTGTTCTAAAAAGAGGACAGCTTCTCCTGCCCCCTGCCAGCTGGCCACGTGGTTTAAAGAGACAGTCCCATAAATTCTTCATTCAGGGGCATTTTGTGAGTTTCCCTCTTTTGCTGTTTTTGGTGCTTCCACAAACTCTTACCTGGTGATGCTCCAGCTGCATCTTGCTCTGCTTGATGATATTTTCCTTCTCTAGAAGCTCTTTCTGTTGCCTTTCAAACTCTTCCTTCCCCTGATTGGGTAACATTTAAGAAACAAAACAAAGAAAGCCATGTCACGCATGTGCATCTCTTGAGATGACAACCAGCCAGGAGCGTATCTGTTGGACAGCAGGCATTGCGTTATGTTCTTGCTCCAGTTGTTATTATCGAGGAGAAGGAAGGGATACAAGAACAGAGAGAGCTCACCATGTGAAATGATCCCAATAAGAGCGACGGCACTCTTCCCCCCATGCGATTCCTACCAACTGGCATTCAGAGGCAGAACACAGCCACTGTGACTAGTAGCCATTGGTAGGAGATGGGGCAAACAGCCTACTACTGAGACATCATACCCTGGGGTGAGCTGCTGTCCAGAAAATGGGTGCCAGTGTGAGGGATTTCCACCTTCCCCTGCAGCTCTTGAAGCCAGAATCAGAAGAGGCCCGAAGAGGGAGGAGCAAAGACTAGCATAGTGATGGAGTCTCAGATTGCTTGGAAAGGACCCGGGGGGGGGGGGAGAGAGACTTAGACAACGGTGGGGAGGTGGGGAACTTCAGGCTCCACAACTGCCTCGTAGGGGCAAGATCTACTGCAGGGGTCGGCAACCTAAGGCCCATGGGCCACAAGCGGTCCATGGGGGTCATTTAACCAGACCACAAGCCACCCCAGAACCGAGCCATCCGCTTGGCGAGTCCCTGTGCGCTGCACTAAATCGGTGCAGCGTGGCACGGGGACTCCCTTCCGCGGCACCAGAAATCATGGCTGCGCAGACACCGGAAATCAGAGACGCACGCACAATCCAGCCCATGGAGGGATCTCTGCTGGAGTGAACCTGCCCAGCTACGGTAAACCTTGCCAACCCCTGATCTACCGGGACAAGCTGCTGTGCTCACTGGGCCTGGCCTTCTGGGCCGACCGTGTTTCCTTGAATTAAGAATTAACTTAACTGATGCCATGTGACTCATTGCTCTCCTGCTCCTGATCTATGATGATGGCCACTAAACAGTCTCAGCCCAGTATAACTGAAGGAGCATCTCCACCCCTGTTGTTCAGCCCGGACACTGAAGTCCAGCGCCGAGGAAACCAGGCAGAGGGCCTTCTTGGTAGTGGCACCCGCCCTGTGGAACGCCCTCCCATCAGATGACAAGGAAATAAACAACTATCTGACTTTTAGAAAACATCTGAAGGCAGCCCTGTTTAGGGAAGTTTTTAATGTTTGATGTTTTATCATATTTTTTAATATTCTGTTGGGAGCCGCCCAGAGTGGCTGAGGAAACCCAGCCAGGTGGACAGGGTATGTATGTATGTATGTATGTATGTATGTATAAATAAATAAATTATTATTATTATTATTATTATTATTATTATTATTATTATTATTATTGATGGGTTTAAAGGGATATAGTTCAAAGGAACATCCATGTTTCATGGCAGTATAGCTCTGAACAGCAGTTCCTTGGAGACAAAGGACAGAGGTGGGCTGTTGCCTTCCTGCCCTGCTTGTCAGCCACTTCCCGAAAGCATTTGGCTGGTCCCTACTGAAAGCAGGATGCTGAGCACAGGAACCTGCTGTCAGACCACTGTACACTGCCTGGCAGCAGCCCACCAGGATCTCTCTCAGGCAGGGGTCTCTCCTAACCCTACCAGGAGATGCTGGAACCTGGGACCTTTGGCATGCAAAACAGGTGCTCTTCCACTGAGCTACGGCCCTTCCCCAAACCTGGCTGATTAATCCAGTGAAGCAGGACTCACCTGCAAGTGCACATAGTCGTAGTCATCCATCCAGCTCTTCTCCGAGCCATCGCTGCTGCTGCTGCACTGGCAATGCTGGTCTTTGGAAAGGAGTGGTGACAAAGAAGCACAATGGGCCCGGCTCTTCTCTCCAGGGTGCAGCGTCTGGGCCTGAGGGCTGTCATACACGTAATCTGCAATCTCCGACGCGTTCTTCAAATAAGAGCCACTTGGCCCTTGCTTGAAGAGCACCTCGGCATTGAGGCTGATGCTGGTGGTGAGCTGCTTAGCATCGTCCGGGATCGTCCTCGCCACCATCACAAAGCGGTCCAGATCGTCGCATTTGTTCTGGACCTTGTTGACAGCCAGGACGTTCAAGGACCAGCTGCAGCTGCTGAGGTCGTGGCTAGTCTGGGTTAAAATCTGGTGCGAATCTTCCAGCCTCTGCAGCTCCCTCCTCATCTTGTTGTAGAGGCTGAGCTCAGAGAGGAAGGACGCGTTGGCTGCAGCTCCTTTGGCAAAATGAAGGTAATCGACCAGGGACTGCTCCACCTTCTCGACGGCCGCGTGGATCTTGTTGATGTGCTTCTCCATGTACTCGTAAGACCGCCAGTCGGAGTTGACGAAGGCCATCAAGCTGGAGACGGTGGTCTCTACCGTGCTCTGGTGCCTGTAGAGTCTCTCTATGGCTGCGTCAGGATCCAGCGCTAATCTCTTGTCCTTCTCTGGGGTGGCTGAAAAGGACGATTCTTTGGACGTTGTGGAAGATGTGGACATGTTGCTCCTGGTGCTCCCTGTACTAGAAAAGGACAGCCTGTTCATCCCATCCGTCACGTCCTGCAGCCTTTTAGTGTCCTGTGTCACCTGCGGAGGCACATCGTACACACCCTCTTTGGCTTCACCATCCCCAAATCCCAAGAGCTGTCCGGGGAACGGGACTCCTCTGGGGGTGTCATAGACGTCCATCT